>NC_139023.1:40383066-40584944 GCF_964662115.1 Mustela nivalis | reverse complement strand
CCATTCAGGTGCCTCACAATAATGTATTTTTAAACCAATACTGTATGCCAATATTCTTCTATCCTAAAATAGGTCATCAAAGTCATCTAATGAAATTCTAAGATTGCATTTTAGTATGCATGCTAGCCCAGTCCTGCACACATAAAGAAATCAACACTTGAGTAAATATTGAAACAAATTCTTGTCTGCTTACTCTATCTCAATACTTTTTTAGGGAATTACAACAAATGCAAAAAATTTAAAAATACAAAATAAAACAATAAAAGTGTGATTTTGCTCATTTTGTGTCAGAAACTTAGGTTTTATGACATTGTGATTTTGAAGGCTGTCCATATTGAATTACAGCACACCGCCTCTTCCTTATCATGATATAGAGTGTGATCTTAAATTAGATCTCTCTCTGAAAAATAAATAAAATCTTAAAAAAAAAGTGTAATATGGACATATCTTAAACTAATTTTACTGAGATAGGAAGAATTTTCCAGAGGAGATATAGGTTGAATTTTGCATACCCTTTCTGTGATAAACTATACTGTTGGATTGGCACTGACATCCAAAGACCTGAGGTAAATTTCTCAAATTTTATATTAACCATTGTGTCCTGGAAAGTTGGTTTGCATTTTAAAACATAAGTATAGTATTTTCTTGTGTCAAACTAAAATAGAAGATTTCTCTGCCACCTATGGGCAAAGCAATCAATTCTTCAGACATGAATAAAATAATTACAAAACTTAATTTCTATAACTTTTGGGTAATAATAGACAAAAACACAACTTGGAGTTGGTCTTTATTTGCTAATGGAATTCAACTTCATGGAGGAGGTAGATAGAAGGCATTTGGTGATAGCCTGATGTAAACTGGAGTAAAACCATGGATTTCAGAACCAGATTGTCTGGTTTCCAATCTTCGCTCTATCTCTTAGTCATTGTATGATCTGGGAAAAGTTACTTCAGTTTCCTCATCTGTAAAATGGATATGCTTTGAGAATTATATAAGGTTGTATATGTCAAACATTCAGAAAAGTGTTTGGGCATCATGTTGGTAATATGCACTTGTTGGTCTTATTAGATTTCCATGTGATTCAATATGCTTTTAAACACTTGTACATTTTATATACTAAGAGTAATAAATTTTAAAAAATTGGCATAAATTGGATCACTCACAGCACAAGCAAAAGATAAATTAGAATAAGTTTCAAGGGAAATGCACATGAATTTTATTTTGAAAGCCAAAAATATCTCAAGTATTTTTTTTCAATTCTGTTAAAAATTGAATGCAGCAATAAACAAGACATAAAAATTCTTGCTCTTGAGAATCTTGCATTTCAGTAGAGGGAGACATGAAATATAAATATAAATATAAATACAAAAAATATATAGATGATAGATATTCATAAGGAATCTCCAGTGAAACATAACCAATATGACAGAGAGAAAGAGAGAGAGAGGGATAGAGAGACTATAAAGAATTGGCTCACAATTATGGAGGATGAGAAATCCTGAGATCTACAGAGTGAGTCAACAAGTTGGAGATATAGAAGAACCAACGATATAGTTCCAGTCTGAGTCTGAAAGCCTGAGAAACATGAATATAGTGTAGTTCCAATTCCAAGGCTGGCAATTTCAAGACCTGAAAAAAGCCAGTATGTTAGTTTGAGTCTAAAGGCAGGAAAAAACAAATGTTTCAGATTAAAGGCAGTTAGGCAGGAGGAATTTCCCTTTATTTGGGGAATGGTTGGCCTTTCTGATGTATTCAAGCTTTCAGTAGATTGAATGAGGCCCACAGTCACTAGAAAGAGCAATATGTTTTATTCATGGAACCAAATCAAATGTAAATGTCATCAAGAATCACCCTCACAGAAACATCCAGAATGACGATTGACCAAATATCTGGGTACCCTGTGGCCCAACCAAGTCGACACAGAACATCAAGGACTACAAGTTCACACATATGTAGGTAGATAGATGCATTTATAAAATACTGGAATGTAATAAATTCCTTGGGGAAAATAAATAGCAAAGTAAGGGAAGTTGGAAATAAGGTGTATTTTTACATGAGTTTCACTGAGAACGTGATATTTAGAAATAATTGAAGGATTTAAAAGCACATGATATTAAGGTGTCTGAGGAAAAACTAACATTCTAGGCAGAAGGCACAGTGTAGAAGTCTAGAGATGGAAGTGCATTTGCATTTTGGGGGAAAGAAGGCCAGTGTGGCTATAATAAAATGAGTGACGTGAAGGGAAAGATGACGTGAACATGGCAATTCAGGCAGGGGTGCATGTCTGGGCATATTACCTAGTGCCTTATAGGACATTTTAAGGACTTAGGTTTGATTGAGTGCAGGACTGTTGTAGGTTTTTGAGTAGAATGGTGTCTTTATCTGATTTATGCTGTAAAAGAATCATTCCATCTGCTCACTAGGTCATAGACTCTAGGAGGGTTAGTTAGTCACATGTAGAAGGAAGAACACTAGAGTTGTAATCTAAAAAGATGATGGGCCAAGGTGACAACAGTGTAGTTGGTAAGAAGATGTCTGAGGCAGAAAACATTCTGAAGAAAAAATGGAGGTATTTCATGAGAGAATATATTTGATGTGAAAAAATGTTGGTCGAAGATTTCTTCTGAGCAGCTAAAATAATAGATTTGCCATTAATTAACTTGGGGACACTGTATAGGAGGTGGGTTTTGGGGCTATGAACATGAACTTAATGTTGGAAATTTTAATTTTGAGATGTCTATTAAGCATCCATGCAAAGATGTCTAAGAAGCAATGGACAATTGGAGATGGACTCTGTTCAAGCTAGAGATAAACATTTAAACTTAAAATCCATGAAAACTGAGATTCCAGTTGAACTGTAGAAAGTAATAAGAGACCATGGTACCACTGTAACACAGAGAAAATTAGGCCTGGAAACAAGCTAAAAAATAATGCATTTTTAGAAAATACATCTGAGATGTAGAATGCAAATAGACAAAATAAACTAAATTCTAGAAAGGAACAATCTCTGACTAGGGAAAAAAGTAGCTCACAGCGACTTTTCTTCCCTGAGTGCACAGTGGGAAAAGAAAAAAGCCTGCCTTGACAAAAGCCATATCCAGTTAAAATTTTAGCATCCTTTCACACACCCACATGGATTGGTGAGAGGGATTAGAATCCTAAAGTGTCCCAGATGCAAGGTAGAAACATATCTACCCACCAGTTCTTTCCCATAGGAATTTGTCAAGGGTATTGCACCAGACACTGGGGGTAGAGCAGGACATGAGAAAGAGTCCCCTGAGTCACATGGGTCTTTTGTGAGGCTATGCCAGAATATGAAGAAGGGTGAATCCAGGACAGTAGAATGAGATTTTTTCAATACAGAAAATTGGGGGTGGGGTTGGAAACTACAGAGACATCTTTAGTGGCATATGGAGCTGGCAATTGGGCCAGAAAGCAGAGAGAGAGAGAGAGAAGGAAGAAAGAGACAGAGAGAAAAAATGAGACTGATTTGGAGTCTTAGCTGTGCTCAGATTTCAAGCTGTCCTGAAGAGCGTCTACACTCACAACATAGGAAGACAGTGGTGATCTTAATTTGCCTAAGCTTCAATAATCCTAAACACAGCTCAACAACACATTAGATTGATTTAGGTCCCTCTTGAAAGGGCTGACAAAGGAAAGGGTATGTCTTTGCTGATAATAAATAGTATTTACTTCAGTGTCTTATCATTTTTTAATACTAAATATCTGGCATGCAATCAACAATTGTAAAACAGGTAAGTAGGAAAATGTGACCCTCAAGTCACAAAGGACCTATGATTAGGCAATCAACTATAAAATAGCTGTGACAGCTATTATTCATCACCTGAAAGCAATAAGGATTTATTATGTCACTGCTTGTGTGGTTCAGGAATACAACCATAGTTTAACCTCAAGCTCCCAAGGTTGCAATCAAGGTATCAGGTGGGGCTGTGGTCATACCTGAATGCTCCACTGGAGGAGAATCAGCTTGCAATTTCACCCCAGTGGTTGTTGGCAGGATTCGGTTTCTTGTGGGCTATTGGACTGAAGGCCTCAGTTCTTCAATGGCTGTGGATGAGATGAGAGGCCCCCTTCATTTGTCGGCCATGTCTACCTCTCCACAGGGCAGCTCACATACAGCATTTGGCTGGAAGAAAGGAGGAAAAGGAAGAGGAGAATGTGTGAGAGAAGGCAGAAGCTATATTATTTATTGTAATATAACCTTGCAAGTGACACACCTTGTCCTGATCTGTTCATTAGGAGTGAGTCACTAGTCCCAGCTCACACTCAAGGAGAGGGGATCACAGGAGAGTGAGCATGAGGAGGTGGAACAATTTGGGAGATGTGGTAGATCCATATTATCTTGTAAAATCATACAAGAACAATCATACTAATTTACATTAAGGTGTTCTTTTCAGTTTTAGGAAGAGAGCTAAGCTCATAAACTCATAAATACTTAAAATGGTACAGAAAAGTGAAAATATAAGTCCCAGGATGCCTGGATGGCCAGTCCCTGTTAAATGCCTGCCTTTGGGTCGGGTCATGATCCAGGGTCCAGGGTCCCTTGCTTGGCAGGGAGTCTGCTTCTCCCAAGGCACAGCTTGTGTGTGCCTGCTCTCTCTATCTTTCTGATAAATAAATAAAATCTTAAAAAGAGAGAGAGAATATAAGTCCTGGAATCCATGTGCTATACCATGTTTTAAAATTTGGGAACTCCTTCCAGTTACTCATTTAAAATCAACTGTGTCTTTTATTAGGCAACATTGTTTTATCTTATTTATTTATTTATTTATTTATTTTAAAGATTTTATTTATTTATTTGACAGAGAGAGATCACAAGTAGGCAGAGAGGCAAGCAGAGAGGGAGAGGAGGAAGCAGGCTCCCTGCTGAGCAGAGAGCCCGATGCGGGACTCGATTCCAGGACCCTGAGATCATGACCTGAGCCAAAGGCAGCGGCTTATCCCACTGAGCCACCCAGGCGCCTGATTTATTTTATTTTATTTTTAATTAAAAATTCCTTGAGGAGAAGAAATTAGAAATTAGCAGGTGATATTCTATTCAGAAAAAGAAGAAAAACAGGAAACATTTATAAGGGTATATTCAATCAGGCTGTTTAAGGACATTTAATGTAAGAAATGTATTGAAATGTATATTTCAATTGCTCCTAGGGAGTATATTAAATTTTCATCTAAAATAAAGTATTTTTTTCATAAAATGATCATTAAGTGAGGTAAAGTTTTATTAAAAAAAAAAGAAACTTTTATTAAAGCTCGTATCCAGACAATCTTCAATTCATTAGAAAAGCAAAATTTTCCTAAAGCAGGGTCAATACAATTTTATGAATATGTCTTCATTTGGCACTAGATTTGGTCATCTAAACACACAGTTTCATTAGTTTGTTGTTGTTGTTGTTGTTGTTTACTCCTACTTGTCCAACATGAGAAGTCTTCAAAATAGTTCCTCAACTCCTGTTATTTCTTCACTTTCTCATTAAAGTAAGTAGCTGATTATAATAGCAATTACTAATAGTTTATCTCCATTATTGTCTGTAAGCAGCTCAAACACTAAAGCAAAGAAGAATAATCACCTACCATGCAAAGTTAATAAATGGCAATATATATCTGGTTTTCAACTAGTAAAGAAACTATTTTTCATGATTTTTTAAAATTTTTCTTTTAGTAGGAAGTCAAAATCTTAGATTTGTGCATTTTACTCTGTGCTATTAAATTTGATAACTAAAACAAGATAATTTAAAGTGATAGACACATTTTTGTGAAATTGAACAGATAGTATCAATTCCTAGAAATCTTTAACAAATCTGATGCAAAAGCTATTATTACAGGAATGTTCTAATTTATATATACTGGAAAACATCTGTCAAAGATCAGTAAATTGAAAATTTAAATTACCCTTTTCTTATAATGTGAATGAAACTTCATAGTTTAAGGAGAAGATGTTTTATTTTCCTCTAGCCTTAAAAAAAGATTAATTATTTTATTTGAAAGAGTGGGAGCATACATGAGTGAGAACACATGAGGGGGAGGGGAAGAGGCAGAGGGAGAGAGAGAGAGAGAGAGAGAGAATCTCAAGCAGACTCCACATTGATCCTGGAACCTAACATGGCCTCTATCCCACAACTCATGGGGTCATGAACTGAGCCAAAACCTAGAATCCGACACTCAGCCAACTGAGCTGCCCAGGCACCCCTCCAGCATGTTTGGGGAATAACTGAAAATAAAATAGTGTATATTTAAAATATACAACATGATGGTTTGATATATGTATACATTGTGAAATGATTATCATAATCAAGGTAATTAATACTTTGTTTTGCTCATATAGTTAACTTCTTTTGTGTGTATAATGAGAATTCTTAAACTCTATTCTCAGGTGATTACAAGTATTTTAATACATTATTATTATAGTTACTACACTATGCCTTAGATCCTTGGAATTTATTTATCCAAATCTAAATTCAGCGAAGCTCCAAGATACAAAAATTAACATAAAAAATACTATAGCAACAATCTCACTGACAATAGCATTAAAAAAGAATAAAATACATAGGAAAAAATTTAACCAAAAATTGAACAAAGTGTAAGACATTGATGAAAAAATTGAAGGCACAAATAATAGGAAAGATCTCCCATATTTTTGGATGGGAAAAATCAATATTGTAAAAATGTCCATATTACCCAATTGATCTACTGTTAGTGTAATCCTTATAAAAATTCCAAATTTTTCACAAAAATAGAAAAAAAACAAATTTTTATGGGAGATGCTATTTTGATATATTTTATATATTTTATATATATATATTTTATATATATTTTGCTCAATTTATTCACGTTGGTCACTGAAATTACTGGAAAGCCCATATCTCAAATAAAGAAATCTGTCATTATATACGTGAACTGAATTTAATTTACTTTGTCAAGGAAGGAAGATGACAACAGAAGCAATTCTGAAAAAAGATTATGTTAGTGAAAGTAAGTTCACAGGGCTTATTGCTATGCTTAATGTCAGAAATCTAGTGTCAGAAGTTCTTAGCATGGAGTATCAGAAGCATAGACAGCTTCAGGACTGGTTAATATCTTAAGGATTGCTGGAAAATTTTCAGTGTGAAATCTAATTTTCTTGGGACAATGAATACACATTTAGTGGAGGCAATTCACACAAACCAGAACAATGATTGGATTTGCTTGAACACTACAAAGCTATGATACTAAATTGGTGAAGCCAGACAAAGTAAACATTTTCCAGAGTCCATATGCTCCCCCTTGGAAAGCCAATTTAGAGATGGATTTTTCTACTTGCTCAGTGAGTTAACTGAGTACAATACAAAATGTTAGTGATGATAAAGATAACATTCTGGCTAGCAAATTGTGTCAAAACTATATGGCCAATTTGTGCCCTGTTTTGTTTTGTTTTTTCTTTTTGTGATCAAAGGAAATGCCCAGACTGCCCCCGTTTCCCAGAAAGGTGAATGTGAAGTGAGAGAGCTCTCAGCAGGCACTATGTGAGCTGGGTGTGTGGAGGAGTAGGTGCACAGTCCATAAAAAGGGGAAATGAATGAGATAAGCTAGCTGGTTCTATCCGTGGAGCTATAGGACTCTTAATCTTGGAACTCGATTTTGGGCATGAAGCCTACTTAAAATAGAAATAACTAAGTTAAAAAAAGAAAGAAGGTGAGAATGGATTGGGACACTCACTCAGAACATCAGAAACCGCTCAAGGGACAACTTGAATTAAACCTCAGGCCCTGAGGTTAGAACCACTTTTCCCAGAGGAAGGCTTGATCTTGGGGATCTCCCGAGTTTTGCCTCCCTTGGCCAGTGTGCCCCAGAAATCATTGCGATGAAGAACACCAGGATGCCCCAGGTGTTGGAGGCTGCTAGCTTCACACTTGTCTGTAAGTAGTGTGGCTTTTGGCACCTATCAGACATGTCAGAATCATTGTCCACGCCTCCTGTACCCCCACCCTCATCTGCTCAGAGTTACAGTAAGTCAGCTCCTTGCCTAGAGGGCATGGCCAGGTGGGATAACCAAATCTGGCCCCAAGGCTGTGGTTGTGTAGGGTTGATCAGCCTTGAACTTTAGGACATGTAATAATTTATTATACCAGCTTAGTTACTGATAATTTTGTGACCTCATTTTATAAAATTGAATAATTCTGTCTGTAAGAATTACCATGTTATGTGATTTAAGAATTTAGAGTTAATAATTTAGTATTCTGAGTAATTAGCCAGAGCCAGCTATGTGTGGTTCTAGGGCGCAGTCTAACAACATCCAGTTGGGAGGTGGAGGGGAGAAGGTTGCTGGCAAGGATTCTTTATTGTCTGAGAAACTTAAATAATTTACTCTCTAGGCACAAGTCAGGTTTGTGTGTGGTAAATAAGTATAGTCTTGATGTGTCCATAAGACATAATAGTCTAATGGGATAAAACTGTTAAATATAGAAGTCATTTAATGTGACAGGAGCATTCATTCCATCAATTTATTCCTTGGGAAAGAAAAATTCCCTGAGTAGAGATGGAGACTATCTAAGAAAAATAAATACACTAATACAAAAAGGAGAGCCCATATGTATTCCCAACACTGCTCTCTCTTCAGCACCTGTGAATATCTCTCTAATTATTTCCTGTAGATACATTTTGCTATTTCTTGTCCAATTTTAAAAATGACTGAATGTTGGCATTAATAATGTGGGTCTGTTTCATTTACCAGAAGTGTCCAGTAGAAGGTAAATGATTCTCTAAAGTGTTTAGAGGAATGGAGATTAGATTTTTATCCAGAGAAACCAGGTACTAGATATTAAAAATAACAGTCACAAGATATAAAGCTATAGCTAAAATGTGTGATAATCTCTTGGTGTACATTTTGGGAAGAATAAAGAATAATATTAGAATATTTAAAGGATCTCTCCTCAATAAGTTTAAGGAATGAGAATTAAGTTATCAGAAATCTAATACTGTAAAACCTATTCTAATCTAAATCAGCAATATAATACTGTAATTCCATTTTCAGCTAAATGGAAAGAAATCGGTTAAAAGGTTAAAGTACCAGAAGAAAGAGAATATGCTAATCTGTAGCTCTTGGCATATAGATAGTCTTGCTGCAAAGATCTAAAGTGGAAGCTCTGTAATTTGTGCTCTCCTCAGCTTTATACAAAGGTCTTGGTTTCTGACAGTGTTCTGATTCCAAATGTATGTATTTGGTATCTTCAGCTGGAGGTATTTAGTTTAGATACTCTTCTAATCATTTTTATTTGATTTGTGTCTCTGTAATTTAGAAAAATGAATCTTAAGATCCACCTCTTAGAATTTTACTGCTGAGATAGTTCCTTACAGTACCTTATAAGTTTATTTCTATTGGGATTCAATGGCTGGCTTTCTCTTCTAGAAGTCCACGCCTTTAGATTTTAGGTCATTAAAAGTCTCTTGAAAAAATGTTGAAGATAGACTGCTCATATCTTTTCTTTTTAATGTCAAGACTGAGTATACTTCATGATTCCCTTGGCCATACTCATTTCCAGCCTCGCAGGTTCTAAGACCAGAAATGATATTCTTAAATGTGTAGGTTGGCCAGTTACTAACTGATACAGCAAAAAGTGACAGATTTCTTTGTTTTACTGTTTATTTGCTTTTCCTACAATATAAACAGTAAGAAGTTTTTTCTGAGTAATCAGTCTAAATTGTAAAGACTTGGTATCTTTATGACTTTAAAATTATGGTTTTAATTATTTAAGAAAACAAAGATTCCTTTCAAAAGAATTAATGTCTTTATAATCATGTTTACTTCAGTGTTTATTTTTAAATGTTCTGAAGACATTACATTGAAATGTTAACCTGGAATTATTTCTCAGGCTGTATTAATAAGTATTCCACTCTTCTGACAACTTGTTCGTTTCTGCTTCTCCAACTTGAATTCTAATTATTTAACATACAATAAATCCATTAAAATTTAAGGATATCTTTTGCACTTAATACTCTCTATGAGATATTTCAGATGACCTCTGCAAATTTGCAAAGATTTATTCTCTTAAGATTTTTTATTTTCTTAAGATTTTATTTATTTATTTGAGAGACAGACATCACAAGTAGGCAGAAAGGCCGGCAGAGAGAGAGAGAGGAGAAAGCAGGCTCCCACGGAGCAGACAGCCTGATGTGGGGCTTGATCCCAGGACCCTGGGATCATGAACTGAGCTGAAGGCAGAGGCTTTAACCAATTGAGCCACCCAGGCGCCCCTTATTCTTTAATCTTAATAAAGAAAGGTACTAAATAAAATTAGGCTTATTGGGTATGTTTATACCAATGAGTTGCATGAAAAGATTTGACAACCCAGAAGAAATGCTAGCCCATTTTTAGGTTTAATTAATTAATTAATTAATTAAGGTTACATTTATACAGATAATATATAATTAAAATAAATATTTCAGAAATTATATGGTTTTATGAAGTGTGTAGTGATTTGTCAATTCTCTTGGTTTTTATAGTATATACTAAACTCATGAAAAATGCTGAAATAGTGTTTTATAGAGTTTTTCTATATTTATCAGATTCCTGGTGATGCTTGGTCTAATAATTTTGGACAACAGTCTAGTGTTATCCATCATGGATATTATAGGAATTGAGAAAGTTTTCCTCAATCCTCTTAGGATCCCTGGCTGGTCTGAAAGTAAAGAGGATGAAGACAGATTAACAGGAGAAAAGCATACAAATTTTGTAGTTTTACCTGCACATGGGAAACTTCACAAGAGAATGAAAACTGAAGGAAGTGACCAGGTCAGGAAGCTTTTATACCTTTTAGGCAAAGAAACCATAAATTTGTCAAGAATTGACAAGATAGAAGAATTTGGGCTAGCAGTGGTAAGTGGTAAAGAAGTAACTAGAAAGATTCAAGTCAGATTAACAAGGTTTATTTATACAGGTTTTTCAGCTCCAGATTTCTGGTTTCTGTGATAGTGTCTTCCTTTCTCCTGGTACAGGGTGGGTACATTTCACAAGGGAGATTTATCTCCTGCTTTAAGAAAGAAGTTCAGGTTGTGGGAAGGCCTACTTCTTCAGTTTTTCTCAAACTCCTGCAGTTCAAGATATTTAGTAGGCCAAAGTGCCATAATTTGAGGTTGCATGTCTTGAATCTCTTCAATATGCTAATAAATGTTAACTTGACTACAACTTTACTTAAAAATTGAAACCAGTACCTTCTTGTCAAGTGGTTTTCAACTCATACTTGCCTAAAGGGTTTTATACAACAAAGATAGGTTAATTTTGTTAGACAATATTCTTGATATATTTTAAAAATGCTTGATTATTATATTCAAGGTATAGTACATTTTTATGTCTAATTCCATTATTGTTTTATCTAAAAATTATGTTTGTCCAGTTTAAAAATCTGTTTTAATTGGCAACAGTCTTAATCTTATGCTTATACTCATTTTGTTGAAAACTTGTTTTTTTTTACATTGATCTTACCATCTTGTTAGCATGACACAGAAACTACCAACTATTTTTGTTAGTGATCTTACATCATTCTTGGTATGATTTTGAAGAGTACCAGAATATTCCACCCCAAAATAAGCCACTTTGGAATGTGGATTATTTTTAGCCAAAGGCCATTGAACCAGCTGACAGAGGAAAAGCTCTGAAAACAAGGCATAAATTGTCTGTTTGTAAAGGAAATTTCCATTTGTAAGAGATGTTTCCAGATTCCACACCAGGGAGAAGAGGACTCTACTCACATCAGTGGAGACGTTACTAACTTAAATCTGCTTTATAAACCTAACTAACAAACATAACTAAATGATCTTTACAATATTTTTCCTGGTCATCATCTTAAAACTTGCCTTCTCCTGCCCAGAAACTTCAAATTCCTTTTCCTTTGTTTTAGCCTCAAATGTTACATAAACCCAAGTCTGAGTTATTAATCTCTGGTACTCTATTATGTAAGCATGATACTTATGTCATTAATCTTGTTTTGTTTTGTTTTTGTTTTTTCTTTGTTTTTCTGTTTTTCATCATACCAGTTGAGGGCACCAGTCAGAATTATAGAAGAGTAGTAGCAAAATAATTTTTCCCTGTATAATCTTTTGTCAGATTTTTCAAATTTGGAAATTACTCTTAGTAAATTCACCAGTCATTTTAAGCCTTTGTCATTTACAGGTAGTTTATTCTCATTTCTGCCTGATGGTTCTCATATCAGCTACCTGCCAGAAATTGTGCAATGCACAAAGAAGTATTGTCCCAGAGCCCCATGGAAAAGGAGTGTACCAGGTAATTAAAAATATTTATACTTAAAAGAATAGACTCTTAGTCTTAGGCTTTTGATTGTATTTTAATACCAGTAGACTAAGCTAGGATTTACTCTTAGTTTTGGGCTTTTGATGACATTTTGCTGCCAGTAGAACAGTAGACTGAGTCAGGATTCCTAGAGTTGTTCTTGTTTGTTTGTTTGTTTGTTTGTGTTTTCCTAGCCATTTCCAGATAGTTTTAATAGACTATTAACCCATGATCTAGCAGCTTAAGAATGAATTATATATACTGGGGATGTAATGCACAAATGATTACTATATTTAAACTGCTATATAGTACATTTCTAAGTTGCTAAGAGAGTAAATGCTACGAGGTCTCATCACAAGGAAAAACATTTTATAACTATATAAGTAGATGGATGTTAACTAAAAAACAAATAATTAAAAACTTAAGAAAATACCACTGACAATGGAAATGTTACTTGTTTGAAATATCTTTGATGTTTTAATATTATACTTTCTGTGTATTAGGAAAACTTTCTTCTCCCCACCCCAAATACATATATATATATATATTTATTTATTTATTTGACAAACAAGAGATCACAAGTACACCGAGAGGCAGGCAGAGAGATGGTGGAAGCAGGCTCCCTGCTGAGCAGAGAGCTGGATGCAGGGTTAGATCCCAGGACCCTGGGATCATGACCTCCACCAAAGGCAGAGGCTTTGACCCACTGAGCCACCCAGGCACTCCAGGAAACCTTTCTTCTTAATGTAACATAAGAGACAGCAGAATATGCCACTGTAGGGGAGAAAAAAATTTATTCCACTCTTTTAGGTTCTTTTGGCTGGTATATTAATAAAACTGATCTAAGATGAAAAACTGGAGGAAAAAATTGCCTCTGCTCAGAAACCCCCTTAAAAAATGTGAGAACCAAGGACAAATTTTCAGTTAAGGTTTATATGCCATCCTGACTATGGGATGGCATGGGATCTAGGGCTTCACAGAGGAAGAAAACAATTCACAGGAGAGTAGGAAGAGCAGATGTTTGGTAATTAGATATTTGCCCTGCCATACAGATAAGTCTTTCAGATAAAAATTTATTTCTGGTAATACCTTTTCTTTTTCCTTTTTCTTTTTTGGCCAGGCTCCTTATCTGAATTCTTTTAAGTAGTTCAGGAAGAGGTAAGAGTTTCTTGAGTCTATTAGGTCTTAATTACCCTTAGCTCAAAATCATCCAGATACCTAGGTGGCATATTTTGGAGTCAAGTGTTTTGTTTCCCCTCACCATCCAAAATATGCTTCTTTGGTATATTATTTTTGATCCGTATTATGAACTTGAAAAACAAATACATAGAGAGGCTCTTTGAATACATCTTATCTGCCTAAAGACAGATCCTTTAAAAGGAGCTCAGTTATAAATTCCCTGGACTTTTATCACCAGGGAAGACTGATGCTCATCCCTGGAGAAGAGACTAGAAGTGACACCACATGCAGAGAAGTCTTGTCACAAATTACTGTTAAAAGATAAACTAAGCCACAATATATTTTTTTATAGATTTATTTAGAGAAATAGAGAGAAAGAGAGAGAGAGAGAGCACATGAGTGGTGTGGGTGACGGGACAGAGGAAGAGGAGAAAGAGAGTCTTCAGCAGACTCTGTTGAGCAAGGAGCCTGATGTGGGGCTCTATCTGATAATCCTGAGATTGTGATGTGAGCTAAAATGAAGAGTTTGCAGCTTAACTGACTCTGCCACCCAGGTATCTCCACATTAAAATTTTTAAGAGTTTATGTGAGCAAATGTCAGTTTGAATCAGGAACCCACAAACTGCAAGTGGTTAGGAATACTCCACCAGGAAGAACTAGAGGAAAGATATTTATAAATCAGATTTAGAGCAAAGCAAGGAAAATATGTGTTGAACTAGAGCATAAGCAGTTGCCTTATTTGGAAAAGCCTAGGTTGGCCATTTGTGATTGGTTATTCTTAGATTTCAATTTTTTAACCTTGAAATATTTATGGTAATATACTCTATCTAAAGTTTTGGTTTGCTTATGTAGCCTGCCAAGGCAGTCAAGTCACCAGGGTCTAATTGTCTCCTTGTTTAATTACTTTACTATCATAACTCTCATCTATTTGTTTAAGCCTCATTCATCTTTCCCAAAATCATTTATTCTTCTCCAAGTGGCCCACATTTCCGCTCTCCACTTTCTGTATAAGATGGTATTTAAGGGGCACCTGGGTGGCTCAGAGGGTTAAGCCACTGCCTTCGGCTCAGGTCATGATCTCAGGGTCCTGGGATCGAATCCCGCATCGGGCTCTCTGCTCAGCAGGGAGCCTGCTTCCTTCTCTCTCTCTCTCTCTGCCTGCCTCTCGGTGTACTTGTAATTTCTCTCTGTCAAATAAATAAATAAAATCTTTAAAAAAAAAAAAGATGGTATTTAAGTCTGAATTTTAAGCAGCCTCAGGGAGTTCATCATTTTTCCCTGTTATCACCCATGTATACATGAGAGATACATGTTTAACAAACTTCTGTTTGTTTTTCTTTTGTTGATCTATTTTTTTATTAAAGAAGTCTCAGCTAAGAACTCAGAAAGGTAGAGAGAAAATTATTTTCTTTCCCTATACCCGTAACAGTTTAGTAGACTCTACTTTGTAAACCAATGAAACATTTGCAAATAACATCTGATCCCCTGACATCCCCTATTTTCTCCCAATAAGTCAGAGAACTGTATTGAGTTTTCTTCCTTTATATGGCTGTTAAGTTATTTGCATAAGTCCATTTAGAATCTGTCCTTCTATTTACCAACATATGATTGTTTACCATGGAATAGCTGGGAACATTTGTTTTGTAATCAGGCCTTACTTACCCTGAATGTGGTATTTGAAAATAATGCACATTTAATCATTTCTTATCAGCTACTTTAAAGAAAATAAGTGTGATTTTATGGAGTCAATACTTTAAAATTCTACCCAGGAAAATTGACTTGGTACGTGGGTCATAGTAAGGGAGGTTATCTGTGGCAGGTCAAGCACCCTAGAATATTTGGGGAAACTTAGAGAGAGAAAATCATTCAAAGTTATAGGTCCTGTAGGTCAAATCTTATGAAGAAAGTTTTTTCAGGATTTGCTTTCTGGACTCAGGATAGCAAATAATTGATACTCTTAAAAATCTAATCTGAGATTCCTCTGAAAATATCCAACAAGGCAGAATTAAGAAGATCTAAGTGCTAAATTAAGACTGTTGTTGCACTTACATAAATAAGAAGGGCAAATCTAATGAGATTTTATAGACCAGTTTTGTGGTCTATAATCTTACTTTGAAATTATTTTTGAACTAAGGAGGAGGATCTATAAGAACAGTTTGTGCTTCAATAAAGCTATGCATTATCTAGAACACTGCATTCATGCTTCTTTGATTCTAGTCTTTCATTAATCCTGAGCAGTTTTACAACACTTATATGGCAGATAAAATATAGAAATGCAAATTTCTAGAGTTTATAGACATAGAAATAATTCTGTCTGATAGAAGATCAGTTGATTTCCCTTGCTGCTGTGGGAAAAGCCAGTTTTGCTTCTATTTGCACACTCATTTAAATATTCTTGATCTATAAACTTGTGATATTTAGATTCTCCTTTGAAATGGATATAACATCTTACCGGTTTCCTTACTAACGAGTTAAAAAAATCTTTAACTTCTGTTCATTTTATATCTGTATGAATGTTATGATCTTGCTTTATTTTAAATTTAATGTTTAACATACCGTAAGTATTTCTTCTGATTTCATACCTCTACAATTTGAAATGTATCTTCTTTCATCCTCTTAGTTTTTTATTATTTTGGTTGTTTATCAACTTTACTTGCTCATCTTTCTGATGAGCACAGCTTTGGCAGTGTCTTAAAGGGAAGAAATTAAGGTCAGAATTCATTGGAAATTGGAAGTTTGGTTTATGGCAAGCTTTTCAGTGCAAGAACTTGAGTAGAATTGGGTAAGAATTACAATACCTTAGTTTAGGATTTGTGGAAAGAACAAGGCAAAGATTTTGAATTGTGGGATTTAAAGAATCTTAGGACACAGACTATTGACATTTCTATTAAAAAAAATGATGGATCTTTTGGGTAGTTTCTGCAATGAGCAGTTGAATAATTTTTCTAGACACCAAAACCCTGAAAAATGAAGTCATAATATTGATGGCAGAGATGGCAGTGTTAATGTAGAAAGAAAGGTGTGGTTTCAGTTCTCAATGTCCAGACTGAGTATGAGAGAAACTGCTTTTGGTTCAGAAAACTAACATTCTAATGTAAAAGAAAAAAAAGAAAAGAAAAGAAAAGAAAACAAGTCATTCTCTAACTTTATATATATATTTTTAACTTTTAAGTACTCTTGCCATTCAATCTTTGTGCAAGATTACCATATAAAGCAGAGTACATATCACCTGTCATGGATTATAGTAGTTAGGGATGGAACAGGCAATGAAAACAAAGATGAGAAATCACTTCCTTAGTTAAATGAAAAGCTCATCAGAATATTAGAAAAAGAGTTGAGATAAGAAGCACAGAATACTTGAAAACAAAACAAAAAAACCCAGAAATTTCAGCACCAAGGGCCTCCTGAAAACACTTGTATTTTATGCAAATAGATCTCTTGAAAATGTACTGTCGTTGACACAACTTGTACCATATTATCAACACAGCTGCCACTCTGCCACATTTCTACCTCTTCAGTTTTCTCTAGAGCTCTCATAAAAGAAGTATTTCATAAAAGTTATCATGTTAAAACTACAAGAGTAAGATTCTGAAGAATAGGGAAAAACCAGATTATCTTTCTTTGTTAAATATGTTAAATGTTAGATTATGTATTAGACCTCTGTGTGTCTGTGTTTCTGTATGAAGTATTGAATTTAGCTAAGCATCCTATGTTCAAAGAAGATTTTTTGTTCCTCAATATATCCCCCTTGTTTTTCAAGGAAAACGCTAACAGGAAAGGACAACCCTGCTCTCATCATTATTCCTCTCCATTACTCCTCTTAACTCCCTTAAGAATTGCCAATGATTTCCTTGTTTACCTGCCTGTAAAGAAGAATCCCAGGCCCTCTTCTTTTTCTTTGAGACATGCTTCATTAATAAATACTCTCTATATTGCTATAAAAATTATTGAAAAAAATAGGGTCTGTAATTGTCTGGTGTTGTATATGTGTATCCATAAATATATTTGTAGTTATAAATAGTTGCACCATACTGGACTTTTCTCTCTGATATCCACAGTGCCTGCTTTGGTCTTTGTGTTGTCACTCCATTATTCACAAATACTCTGTGAATCAATATGAAAAGACACAGTAAGAATAAAATGAAGATTCTATTCTATATAGACTTTGTGCTCATTTTTATTCATATCTATAGATCAACTATAGAAAAGTATGGGTCTTGGCATTTGAGGCCTTAAATCTTGTTCCTCAATGCTTTATCATGACATTGAACAAATCACTAAGTCTTACTCAACTGTAAAAATGGGAATAAAACAGAGTTCACAGAGATTTTTTTTTATTGTATAAAGTTCCTAGTAGAAAGTAGGTATTAGATTTCTTCTCTTTTCATTATAAACTATGTTTTACCCTATCAATTTATGAAGAAATGTACCTAATAAGTTCATTTATAGTAAGATATAAATAAATGCTACAGCCTAAAATTTTGTCTCTGTTATAGTTATTTGATGGTAGACATTATGAGAACTATAATCTATGGAAAACACACATAGGGATTATCAGACACAGATAATATACTTCTCAATGGAGATTCTCAAAATTATAAGTTAAAATTCTTAAATTTGTTCCTGAAATCAAACCCTCAGGCAGGCATTTTCTGTGCCTTTGTATAGGATCGACCTAGAATGTAATTTGAATATGTAGATATAGTTATCCAAACTTGTATATTTCTGTTTTTATTCTAACTGTGTTAATTTGGGTTTTGGATTCAGTCGGTCAAATATATGACTTGTGTTTGTTTAGAAATGATATGTAAACATCACATATGTGAACACATATATGGAAAAAATAGCAAATAGGTATTAAGTCTTTGGAAGATCTATATCCAAATATCCATATCTCACCCTCAGACTTTACTACTTGCTCTCTCTGGGATTATTATTAAACAACACAGGCTTATTTTTTTTTTTATTTCAAAGATTTTATTTATTTATTTGAGAGAGAGAGAGAATGAGTGAGAGTAAGCTTGAGAGGGGGTAGATCAGAAGGAGAAGTACACTGCCTGCTGAGCAGATAGCCTGATACTGGACTGAATAACAAAACTCCAGGATCATGACTTGAGCTGAAGTCATTTGCTCAACGAACTGAACCACCTAGGGACCCAGAACACAGGCTTTTGATAATCATTGTCATAACTGCAGTGTTTTTTTCTTTTTTTTAATGTATGCCTAACATGCTTTGTTTTCATAATAAATTAACAAGCATTTTCTTTTTTCTTTTCTTTTTTTTTTTTATAAACATATATTTTTATCCCCAGTAGTACAGGTCTGTGAATCAGCACTCACCCAAGCACATACGCCTCCCAATGTCCATAATCCCACCCCCCTTCTCCCAACCCCCCTCCCCCAAGCAACCCTCAGTTTGTTTTGTAAGATTAAGAGTCACTTATGGTTTGTCTCCCTCCCAATCCCATCTTGTTTCATTGATTCTTCTCCTACCCACTTAAGCCCCCATGTTGCATCACCACTTCCTCATATCAGGGAGATCATATGATAGTTGTCTTTCTCTGCTTGACTTATTTCGCTAAGCATGATACGCTCTAGTTCCATCCATGTTGTCGCAAATGGCAAGATTCCATTTCTTTTGATGGCTGCATAGTATTCCATTGTGTATATATACCACATCTTCTAGATCCATTCATTTGTTGGTGGACATATAGGTTCTTTCCATAGTTTGGCTATTGTGGACATTGCTGCTATAAACATTCGGGTGCACGTGCCCCTTTGGACCACTATGTTTGTATCTTTAGGGTAAATACCCAGTAGTGCAATTGCTGGGTCATAGGGCAGTTCTATTTTCAACATTTTGAGGAACCTCCATGCTGTTTTCCAGAGTGGCTGCACCAGCTTGCATTCCCACCAACAGTGTAGGAGAGTTCCCCTTTCTCCGAATCCTCACCAGCATCTGTCATTTCCTGACTTGTTGATTTTAGCCATTCTGACTGGTGTGAGGTGATATCTCATTGTGGTTTTGATTTGTATTTCCCTGATGCCGAGTGATATGGAGCACTTTTTCATGTGTCTGTTGGCCATCTGGATGTCTTCTTTGCAGAAATGTCTGTTCATGTCCTCTGCCCATTTCTTGATTGGATTATTTGTTCTTTGGGTGTTGAGTTTGCTAAGTTCTTTATAGATTTTGGACTATTTCCTTATACCACACACAAAAATAGACTCAAAATGGATGAAGGACCTCAATGTGAGAAAGGAATCCATCAAAATCCTTGAGGAGAACACAGGCAGCAACCTCTTCAACCTCAACTGCAGCAACATCTTCCTAGGAACATCGCCAAAGGCAAGGGAAGCAAGGGCAAAAATGAACTATTGGGATTTCATCAAGATCAAAAGCTTTTGCAGAGCAAAGGAAACAGTTAACAAAATCAAAAGACAACTGACAGAATGGGAGAAGATATTTGCAAAGGACATATCAGATAAAGGACTAGTGTCCGAGCATTTTCAATTAACCTATCATATGCTATATAAAGTACTTTGAGATTACTTGAGAAATAATGTTTAAATCTCTGGAGAAATTGAGAATGTTGAGTAATTGAAATGCATACCTTTAAAAAAAAATAAAGGAAAACATTAGAACATCCAGTACTATGTTAAGGTGAGCATACTAAAAGCATTTCAGAAATTCAAAGAGGGGAAAAAAACAAATGTAAGTTAATGTAATGGCATTACTGGATTTCAAGGCTAGACTATTTGGCACAACACACAATTCACAATAGTCAATTAGTAAATGTCTGTTTTAATGAATAAATGAGTGAATGAATGTGGGAATGAGTGGCTGCACATATACATATACTCGCATACACACACTTGGTAAAACATTCATGATTAGTTTAATTTTGACAAATACGTAGTTTAGGTTAATGCAGAGAAAACAGAAAGTAATTATATGTAGAAGGGAACTGATGAGCAAAACCACAGAGACCACAGTTCCAGTGTACTGTAGGGTTAAGGGAAAAACACCCATGATGGAGCCACTGAAAGATAAAATGAATGGGTGCAATAAAGCATCATTTTAAAATTATGAAATATTTCTTTAAGAAGTCAATATTTCCATTAAAATATCTTAAAAACTAGAGATATTGTACATCTACCTTTTCTCCCTAAAAACCTGCTTTTTATTTCTCATTGTTAACTACTTTCAAATTATGAAATAATTTATTTTGGTAATCACCTCCATGTTTATAAATAGCTAATCCTGTTATTTTTTTAAAATTTTAGGTATTATCACATGACTTGTCAAAATAAATGATTAATATTTTGATCTCTTATAGCTATAGCTCTTATTTTCTTTTTCCTTCTCTCACATACACTCATATATACACTCTGTTATATGCTCTTCTCCAAACTATCAACATTTAATTATATTTTAAATGTTAGATGTTTCAATATTTACACTTTATGTTACCAGAATTATATAAATTATTATTATTCAGAGTTGAATCATGTAGAGTACTATAATTACCCTTTTTTAAATATAAATACTTGCTTGTAGTGCCATCTATTTAATTTCTATAAGTCTATTAACATCTTTTTGCTAAGAGTTAAAATCTCAGTATAGTCTATCAGACCAAATAGAACATTAATATTCTGTGCTTAAAGACATCAGAAATCTCTCTTCTGTTTCCTGCTTATCTCTGAAAAGGTAGCTTCAGACTTTATGAAATATCATCTTGAATCTCTCTTCTGTTTTGTTCTGGTGATTCCCTTTGCTTCTTTCTTTTTCTTAGATTCTAATAATTAAAACTTTATGGCTTTGCAGACTCATTTTGATGGAAAAACTAATCCAATAGTTTCAAAACAAAAAAAAAAATCCATTTTTGTTTTCTACACTATGTAGAAAATAAATTGTTTTGCATATGTGAAAGTAATCCATTTATCTTCATTTTGTTTTTCTATAGTATTCCTGATTAGACTTTATTTTTCTCAGAATTTTGAAAACCTTGTTAAATTTTCCTCTAGGTTTCAGTTTTACCATTTGACATTCTAGTGCCATTCTGTACAGAATGTGACTTAAAAAAAAAAAAAATCCATGGATACTTTTAGCTCATATTAGTCTTGAATCTTGTGATTTCCTTAAATAACATGACTTAATGGATTTTTTCCCTTATATTGTGGTACATACACTGCCCATCAGTTCTTGAAAATTTGTGTCTGGGTGTGTGTTTATCATACATGCTGGCATTTGTGTTGTCGCCAACTATTAGAATTCCTCTTAGATGTTGCAGTGTCTGGACTAAGACAATACATTCTTCTGTTATTTCCTGCCATTTTTGTTTTGTGTTTAATTTTTAAATTTTTTAAGATTTTATTTGTCAGAGAGACAGAGAGAATGAGCACACAATCAGGGGGAGCGGCAACCAGGAGAGGGAGAAACAGGCTCCCTCCTGAGCAAGAAACTTGCATGGAGCTAGATTCCAGGACCCTGGGATCAGGACCTGAGCCTAAGGCAGATGGTTAACTGATGGAGCCACCCAGGCGTCCCACTCTGTCATTTTTAATATTTGCCCTTTAGATGGCTACCTCAACTTTAACTTCCATTTCTTCTTTTGAGTTATTAGTTTATTAGGAGTTGTAAGTTGTCAGAATGTTTTTATGGTATTTTTCTCTTATGTCATGATTGTAGTATCTTTTTCTAGGTCTTATGTACATTAATTAGGGCTGTTGTTTGGGGTCTTTTGTCACTCTCTCTTTACACTTTCATTTAAGCCCTTCTTTTCTCTTTGTATTGATCTTCATCTTGTATGTTAGTGACTTCTTCTGGTGACCTGTGTATACTTTTGAATCTTTGTATTAAATTTTGTTTTTACTCCTGTAGATACTTTCTCCATAAATAAATCTTCTAATCTGATGTCTAAGGTCATAAGCCTTCCTGCTGTCTTTACAGAAGTTATTGTTTTCAACTTGTACTTAATTTTGTGTTTTCTCTATGGTCTCTGACCTCAGCTATGTTTGAAAACCCCAGTCCAGATTTTAGTTGAAATTATAATTGAAACTTTCTAGGGAATAAAACCTTAGTCATAGATCTGGGTGGATGAGGGAGTGTGAAATTTCCTCACTTAGGTTTTTAATCTTAATTCTTGTTTTTAGCCACACATGTATCCACCCTTATTGTCATCAGCTTTTTAGCTTTACTCTATTTTTCAGCGTCAGTTGCGAAGAGTTTCCTCTTATCGCCTGCTTGAAGTTTTTATTTTTTGTCTTAGTTTTCTGTGGTCTACTAAGCCAGTTTAAATTTACTTGTTTTCCATCTTTTTAAATAGTTATAAGTGTCCTTTCCTATTTTCTGTGTTCATGAAGGATGACTTTAGTACAATTGTGGTTCGCTTTCTGGTGGACATCAAGGTAAATTGATATGTTTGATTAACCATAATTAATTGGCACTGAGACAGTACTTAGAAAAATTGTATATTTCCATCAATCAAATTATACTGAGTCTTTCCTTTTGTGTTAGCACGAGTAGATTTTGTGTAATAAGCTAAATAATGGCCACTCCAAGATACTAGGTCCTTATCCATGGAACTAGCATGTATTACCTTATAAGAAAAAATTATTTTTCCAGATGTAATTAAGTATCTTGAAGTGAGGAAGATTATCCCGGATAATTGGGTATTTTTTAAATGTAACATAGTAACGTAAGAGAGGAAAAGGGAGGTTTTATATAGACAAAAAAGGAGAAGATATACACATGGAGAAGATATACACACAGAGCAGGAATTGGAGTGATGTGACTAAGGAATGCCAGCAGCTACTAGGTCACAAAAGGCAAAGAATGGAATCTCCCAACACCTTGATTTTATTTATTTCTTTATTTCTTTTCTATTTTTAAAGATCATTTATCTGAAAGAGAGAGAAAAAGTGAGATAGAGAGAGTGAGCACTGAGCATGGAGAGGAGCAGAGGGAAAGAGAGAAACAGAATCCCTGCTGAGCAGGGAGGCCAATGTGTGGCTCAACCCCAGGACCCTAGAACCATGAACTGAACCAAATGCTGATGCTTAATTGACCGAGCCACCCTTGATTTTAGCCTGGTGAAACTGATTTTGGACTTCTGGCCTCAGAAACTCTGGAGAGAATAAATTTCTATTTTTTATAAATTTTTGGTTATTTGTAAAAACAGTACAGAAGAAAATACTCCATATATTTAGACTTGGGATTTGTCCCTCTTCAAAGTTATGATTAAATAGGTATAGAAAAAAAAAATGGCAACAACTTTACAATAGTAAAACAACTATATTTCTGTGTGACAAGACTGCAAACCATAAACTTTATCTAAATGACTAGGTATGATTGAAATGAAAATCAAAATTTCATCAAGAACTTCAAAAGGACATTAGGATTAATATAGGAGTCAAAATGGAAAAAGAAATTCAAAATATCTTGGATAAGATTATACTATAAGGGCGCCTGGGTGGCTCAGTGGGTTAAGCCTCTGCCTTCGGCTCAGGTCATGATCTCAGAGTTCTGGGATCAAGTCCCTCATCGGGCTCCCTGCTCGGCAGGGAGCCTGCTTCCTCCTCTCTCTCTCTCTTCTCTCTCTCTCTCTCTCTCTTCTCTCTTTGTGCTTACTTGTCATCTCTCTCTGTTAAATAAATAAAACCTAAAAAAAAAAAGATTATACTATAAAATTGCTGTAAGGTTAGGGATTGTGACGTACCACAGTATCTTACATATAATGTCTATAAATACACGTTTTTGAGTGAGTAAAAAAATGAGAAATGGGATAGGCAGAATTCCAAGATGACACCCAGGACTTCTAGCCCCTGCTATACACATTCTATAAAATTCCTTCTTGAGTGTATGTGGATGAGGAATATGATATGATTTCACTCTTATGATAAAGTCAACTGAAAACTAACTCTAAGTTATTCAAGGGAGATTATCTTGTTTGGGCCCGAACTAATTAGGTGTATCCTTAAAAAACGGACTTCTGGGCCCTTCCTTGAAGGAATTCTGAAGCCAGAGATTCTCCTGCTAACTTGTAAAAAAAATAAATAAACTGTTACATTGTAAAGTGGACCGTGTTGGCTATGTGGTTAAGACCTGCCTGAGAGTACCCTGTAAGACCTGAGAGCCACCTGACCTACAGCCACTCAAAAAATAGGGATATTGGTCACATAAGCACATGGAACTGAATTCTTGCCAGTAATATAAACATGGCTGGAAGTTAATTCTTCCCTAGTCCAGCTTCCAGATGGGAATGAAACCTAGGCAAAAACTTGGTTTCAGCATTGTGGAACCCTCAGCAGAGGACCAAGGTTAGCCATGCCCAGACATATGTCCAACAGAATACTGAGATATAAATTAAGCTGCTATGTTTGTGGTTACTGGTACATAGGAATAGAAAACTAATATAAGAAGGAACTTGCCCAAATGGGTATTAAACATACCATAAATGTTCAATAATTTTTCTATTGCACAAGACTCAATTGATGGATTGATGGCTATTATTAGATATCTCAGAAACATGCAAAATTTTATATATCCAAATTTTATTTATAAGCAATGTACATTATTAGCTAGATCAGAAAGAACATTTATTGAAATAATGGCATTAGAATTTCTATGTACTTTCTGATATGTAAAAAAGTAGCTAGTTACATGGTATATTCAAAAATACATTATAGATTGATTAATATTTTAAGTGAAAGAGATGCACTGACAAAATTAGTAGAAAATGTAGTTAAATATTTTTTTTCTGATTTCAGAAAAGGGAAATATTTCTCATGCATAATAACAAATGTGGAACTCTCAAGAGAAATATATGTAGTGGTGATACTATACCAGTTTTGGATCAAAGCAATAAATAAATTGATTTGACAAACTGACATGCTTGAATTAGTTTAATTCAAGATTTATAGAATTAAAGGCAAAGGGGAAATTCTGAAAATATATTTAAGATATATATTGCCAAAATACATTGTACATGGCTAATGCAAACATGTACCAATAGCCCTATGTATACCTGCATGGTTGTCGACCTCAACTTTAGCCTTATCTAAGGAGGCTCCTGCACTCCTTGCGTATATCATCATTGTATATTCATAATGGTGCTCCATGCTCAGGCCATTGAATAATGGGCCATATATTGTTATTTAACTGAGTGGTTTGATAATCATTTTATGACATGGTCAGACAGAAATGTTGTAACAGTTAAATTATTATTATTTTTTTTAAACTGCCCTTAGGGCCCAGAGGCCATGGTCTCTTATATGGGCATTCAGTTGAGGGGTTTAGGTCTTCCTTTTCTAGGTCTTGTGCCTAATAAGTAAGGAAATAGAGAAGAAAGGACAAAGAAGGTGATGAAGAAAAGAGAAAATAAAGAAGACAGAACAGAAAAAGAAAAGGAGAGAATAGTTTCCTGAGTAAAGAGAAGGGAAGAAGAGAGTATGGAGATGAAATAGACCACATAGGGTCTGAATGCTACAAACCATTGGAGCATGAGGAGAGGAGAAAAGACAAGAAGGGACCCCAGGATATGGAGATGAAAACGTCCACACCATATCTGGGGAATAAATAAAGGAGCATGTGAAGAACACAGGAGAACCATAGATTGTGAGAGAACAAAAGAGTTAGGAATGGCCCTCCCTATAGGGCTCTGGTCCTGGGAAGTTCTAATCAATAGCTATTTTTCTGGACAACAAATTAAGAAAGAATGTAAAATAGAAAGAATATTGCTTACCTCTACTTGATAACCCAGGTGGATAGGTCTGCTACAGAGAATGTCCATGAAGGCAATATAAAACTTTCTTTTTTTCTTTTCTTTTTTTTTTTTTTTTTAACCTTTAGTACTTTCCTGTGCCTAAAGGAGAGATAAAAAAACTATGATTACCAATTTTTCTCAACAGAGTTTTCCATCAAATCCCTGGAATCCTTTCGGTCATTTCTGAACAATTTTTATGTTAATGTATTTATTTAACTTCTGCTTTGGTAAGTCTATTTTAACTGTTAGGGTCCGTGATCAAAGGAGTGAGACTAATACAAAGCGAAGGTCATACAAAGCTTTATTTCGCACCAAGCATGGAGAATCAAACCCACCGGTTGGGGCCGCCTCTTACAGAGAGAGTGACCCCACCCAGCGTCACAGGCTAACTTTTATAGGGCAAAGGCCATGTGGTTGAGGCTGGCCACACAGAGGTGGCCAATGAGATTGTAACACACAGAGAAAGTTGCATAGTCATGCTAGGTCACACACGGTTGGCCAATTGAATTATAATTCACCCTACTATAGCTACTATAGTAGCTATTTGAACTAGCCTATCACCTTGGTCAGAATTGGCACCCAAAAGGCGCCCAAAAGGCGGGGCCCACATTCTTTGGTAGTTAGAGAGATAGTATGTGCACTTTACTTATTGGATGTCTCCACCTGGCCTGACTCGTCCTTGTATTCTGGGCTCTCTTATCTCCATCCGACCTGACCTATCCTTATATTTGGGTTCTGTTATCAGGGACTGGTCGGCTATATTTTACTGGTTTCCCAAATTGCTTTTAAGTAAGTTCCCCTGGAGCGGGGGTGGGGGAAGGGGCAAGGTCAGTTTAAGTTTTACTGCATAAACAACAAAATCACTGTTTAACCGAGATGCAATCTTTCTGGCTAAATAGGCCCTTATATAAGATTTGTTCACAGAACTTAACTTGATGCATTTTTCACAGTTTTTATTTTATAGCCCAATGCCTTTGGGATAAGACTCCAGTAGTAGTTATGTCAGGAATATTGATTATAATTTTAAACATACTTTTTAAATGTACACATCTAATGTACTCATCATTGTTTAAGGAGCCCATTGTCTAAGAAGTCTGAAAGACTTACAGATCCCATTCTGGTAACTCATCAAGAGGGAAATAGATGAATGAATAAATGGATAGGAAACCATTACTTTTTTTTTTTCTCTCCAAATCAAGGTTTCTAAAGTCCAGAATATTAATCACATAGAACAATTCCATTCCTGAATTACCTCTTCCAAGATAACACTTACCAGACAGCATAGCAGTGGGAAAAGCTAGAGAATAAAGAGATTACGTGAGACTGGCTCCATGAATCATTTTTTTCTGTCTCAGATTCTTGTTTCCTATTATAAAGATCCTTGTATTTGTCTATTCCCTGCTTTATGGTACCTATATTATCCAGAGGTACCCAAAAGAATGATTATTTTCTTATTCTCGGTCCCCCTCGCCCTGCCCTGACAAATGTTCTACTATCTTCTTGAGGATAAGCCACTCACTCTCATGGCCATTGGCAATCAGTGTAAAAGTAGTAAAATTCTATCAAATGTCAACACTCAATTAACAATGAAGTTTCAGCAAACTCTATTTGCACCCACATTCTATTTTATATAGACGCTTCAAATTGTGATTCATTTCTTAATAGCACATACACAATTGAAAACCAGTAAAAGGCAAGGATAGAAGACAGAAATGATCAGTTTGAATGTAAAAATAAATATTTTTACCTATAGGAAGCCATTCTATTTCTTGCTTGAGGGAATTGAATACACTGTGACATAATGTAATCTTTAAAAGCATAATGGCACAGAGACAACTGTGAATACAGGGCACAAATTCTGACTGACAAATTGTCCAGGAGTCGATGAAATATAAATGGGACTGACAAACGTTCCAATTTCATTGACGTTTAAGTACTTAAAAAATCAAACTGCTCAAATCATTTTAATGCTAGTACTTCTATAAGACTTTTAAATCCTGTTTTAAAAAAAAGTCTGAAAACACAATATTGTATTGTATTGTTATATAAAGTTGGAGTCTAATATAAATCCAGCCTTACAAAAATCACTATTCTAAGAGAGCACAGAAATGTGGATTTAGTAAGAAAAATAACTGCTACATCTCCTCTTGCATGAAGAAAAAAAAGCAGCTACCAGTCAAAAACATTTTTTATATTTATTCAACAACACTCATGAATTTATCTGTTTAAACATTGGTTTCTTTTTTTTCCCTTCTGTTCCTTTTCTCATTCTTCCTGAAAGGCTATAACTTCTCCCTCTGCCTGATCCTTCTGCTTCCCCTTGCACCTTGCCTCATTATCTATTGTTGAATTAATTATCATATCATGCTCTTCTTCCCCATACAATGGCACCTTTTCATAAAATATTAAACTTTTTAAATTATTCTTTGCAATACCACCTCTTCAAAAATATTTTTTTCATCACTCTGAGTTTTTTTTTCTTCTAAATTTTGCTCATTCTATTATTTCTTCCATGCTTTTACCCACACTTCATTTCTAATATCACAGCAAGTATCAAGGTTCTTTTTTTATTTTTACTTGTGAAATATGCTTTTAGAGTATGGCATAAGTAAAGGCTGTGAGTATTCTTGAAGCTGCAAAGCACCTAAAACGAAAAAAATATATATATTTAAAATTATTAATAATTCTCTATCACATCTTAATAAGATATATAATTTTTCAAGTCCTCCCATAGGAAAAAAAATTGTGTGTGTGTGTGTGTGTGTGTGTGTGCAGCAATAAAATTAATGATATCTGCCGCATAAAAAATGTATTTCCAATGAGAGGAAACTTTAAGTTTGGATAAATAGGAAAGATATGTTCTGGAAAAGAAAACTAAATGTTCACCATAATTACATTTAGAGTTCTAATACATACAAAATCAGTATTCGAAAGGATCTGTTCTTTAACTTGTCAAAAACTTTAAAAAATATCTTTCAAGAAAGAAACAGAGTATAAAAGGAAGTTCAGGAATGTATTTAGAGGAAAAGAGCCCTAACTCATATTACAAATTTTAAATAATATTTTAGAGTTAAAAGAATATAAGCAATGTGATAATTAGAAAAAGATAAATCGGGGCGCCTGGGTGGCTCAGTGGATTAAGCCGCTGCCTTCGGCTCAGGTCATGATCTCAGGGTCCTGGGATCGAGTCCCGCATCGGGCTCTCTGCTCAGCAGGGAGCCTGCTTCCCTCTCTCTCTCTGCCTGCCTCTCCGTCTACTTGTGATTTCTCTCTGTCAAATAAATAAATAAAATCTTTTAAAAAAAGAAAAAGAAAAAGATAAATGGTTCAATAGACTGGGATTGCAAAACCAGAAATATATTTTATTTAAGAAAAAAAATAGGCTAAAAAATGAAAAAGAAAAATAAAAAGTGAGGCTTATATTAAATAAAAATTGTATTTCCTGAAAAAAAGTAAATTGATTAATTCCTAAAGATTCCATTACTTCTTTTGGGGTAAGAGCTAATATTTAAACCTGTACATATACACAGTAAAGTTCTCAATAACCTTCTTCTAGACAACTATTCTGATGCCTATATGGGATTTCGAAATCAACATGTTAGAATTCATCATCTCTCTTCATAAAGTGGGTTTTTCTCTGATATTCTCTATAACAAGTATTATCACCATAATCATTCAAGTTACCCAACCCAGAATTTTTTTTTTTTTTTATGATCAACCGGTAGTTTTTCTGTTAGATGTAGTTTACTGTTAAAAATTATTCTCTGTTTAGCTAACAGTGAAAAATCTGCACGTATAATACAATTCAAAGGATGAGATGATCAGTTTTATTGATTGACAACAGAAGTAATCTTTACTGATTATCCTTATAGATGCTTATGACTCTCCCTGCCAGCTGTACACTACTTAGTAGATTTAAAACTGTCCACAGAAATTCATAAAGATGCTAAGATGTTTTCCGTGGTAATTCCACCGATAATATTAGAGTTAATGGTATCATACTACTTCATTCCCTATTGAAGGATTTTCTCTATTCTGCTTACATTCAATGTATTTTATAAAGCATTATTTCAGAATCCATACAAAAAGAGACATTAACATCATTTGTGAACAGTTTTTGTATATGTATATCTTACTTCTTTCAGCAAGATTAGGGCATAAGATATTTCAATATTACCACTACATCTTACATAGGTCACAGACCCAGATTTGTAGAAATTCTTTGTTTTAAAAGTTAAAAAACACATATATCAAAAGTATTGAATGTCTAATCATACATTAGACTGACATATTTCATGTCATTTAAATTTCTCAACAATTCTACAAAGTAGAAGTTATTTTTTCATATTTATTTATTTTTAAAGATTTACTTCTTTCTTTGACAGAGAGCAGAGAGCCCACAAATGGGGGACAGGGCCACAGGTAGAGGGAGAGGGAGAAGAAGGCTCTCTGCTGAGCAAGGAACACAATGCAGTATGGGGCTCAATCCCAGGATCCTGGGATCATGAGCTGAGTTGAAAGAAGATGCTTGACTAATTGACCCACCCAGGTACCTCCATATTAATATTTTAAAAAGCAATTTATTCAGTGTAATTTGGCTGGAATTTGAATTAGACTTTAAACTTAAAGGTGGTTTTGTTTTATTATAATTCTCTATTTTATAAAATAATAAATGAAAATAAAAGAGACCACTTTGCTATGCCATTTATAATGAACATAGTATCAAGATTGTTATAGGATAGTAACTATTTGACTAAATAACCATGGCTATAATTTTGGGAAGAGAGATAATATCTCACAAGACATTAATATCATTTTTCTCAGACAAAATTAACTTGGAAGAGAAGAAATTATTAAATAATTATTAGACAAATAATTATTAAATAAATAATTGATAATTGATAAATAGTTATTAAAATTACTAAGTACATAATAAAACACAAAGTTGGGAGTAGAGAAGGAAATTTAGTAAGCACTTACTTTGTCGTAGACAGTACTTGCCTTTTTATATCTTTTCATTTCATTCAGTGAACAATGTTAGATTGAAATTTATAGACATAAAATATAAAGAGAACCCAAATCAAAAACTTCACTGGATATTATTTACTTTTCTATCGATCTTCCCATCTTCTTGCTCTAAATACAACCAGGGTCTTAGGCAGCTTTAGCAAATGGAGGCCATTCTCTTTTCCACACCTCATATATCTCTAGCATGTGTAAATGAATTAAGTGATCTTTTTGGTTCCTTACTGCCCTTTCCATCAAATATCTTCTTTCCTCCCTGTTAAAATCTCGAGCATTTTGAACTATATATAGTCAGTTTCATACTCTTTTACCTTCCTCCTAATGTCATTTAAAGTTCCAATTGTGCTCCTTCATTCTTTGATCATTTAAAGAATTGGATCAGTGTCATCTTCACTCTTCTTATTTTCATTCTTGACAAAGTCAGGTTATAGTAGATGTTCCCTTCAATGCTGTCTTCTTACATACTTGACCATGCCACATTTGGAGACAATGTCTTCCTATTCACTATATCCACTTACATAGACTTATAATTGATATTCTGTTATCACCAATACATGCTCTAGCTCCCAGTTTATAGGTAATGCTAACACTCTCTGATTTTTATCTTCTATAAATTGAGTTCTTACCTTATTCAGCAGCACATATCCATATCCATATGTCTCTCCTGATTTTGGTCTTTAATTTTTCTTAGCACTATTTTTTAGTTTTCAGTGTATAGTTCTTTTACATATTTTATCAGTTTTATCTCTAAGCATTTAATATGTTTGATGATATTTTAAATGGCATTTATTATTTTTTATTGTTTATTGTTAATATATAGAAATGCAATTGATTTTAGTATATTGATTTTGCATTCTTTACATTCTACTGCTTTGTTATCTTATTTTTAGAACTAGTAAATTTTTATTTTTTATTTTTATTATTTTCCAAGTTTTTTTTTTAATTCTAGTTAGTTAACAGCATAATATTAGTTTCAGGTGTAGAATTTACTGATTCAACACAACCATACAGCACCCAGTGCTTATCACAAGTGTACTCCTTAATCTCCATCACCTATTTAACCCATCACCCTACCCACATCCCTCCTGGTAACCATTAGTTTGTTCTGTGTAGTTAAGAGTTTATTTCTTGATTTCACTTTCTTTCTCCCCCAACCCATGATTATTGGCTTTGTTTCTTAAATTCCACATATGAATGAAATCATATGGTAATTGTCTTTCTCTGACTTACTTATTTTGCTTAACATAATACTCTTTAGTTCCATGTATATTATTGCAAATGTCAAAATTTCATTCTTTTTGATGACTGAGTAATATCCATACACACACACACACATATCATTTCTTTATCCATTTCTCAGTCAATGAACATTTGGGCTCTTTCCATAATTTGGCTAATGTTAATAATGCTGTTATAAAAACAGGTGCATGTGTCCCTTAGAATTAGTATTTTTGTATCCATTGCTAAAAAACCTTGTAGTGCCATTGTTGGATCATAGGGTAGTACTATTTTTAACTTTTTGAAGCACTTCCATAAAGTTTTTCCACAGTGGCTGCACCACTTCGCATTCCAACAATGCAAGAGGGTTCCCTTTCTCTGCATCTTAGGCAATGCCTGTTGTTTCCTGTATTGTTAATTTTAGTCATTGTGACAGGTGTGAGGTGATATCTCATTGTAGTTTTGATTTGTATTTTCCTGATGATGACTGATGTTGAGTATCTTTTCATGTGTTTGTTAGCCATTTGTATAGCTTCTTTGGAGAAAAGTCTGCTCATTTCTTCTGTCCATTTTATAATTGGATTTATGTTAAGTGTTGAGTTTTATGAGTTCTGTGTATATTTTGGATACTAACTCTATTACATGCCATTTGCAGTTGTCTTCTCCCTTTCCGAGGTTCCCTTTTAGTTTCATTGATAGTTTCTTTTACTGTGCAGAAGTTTTTTATTTATTTATTTATTTATTTATTTATTTATATATTTATTGTGTGTGTGTTATAACTTGGATTTATTTTTTAAGGCTTTTAATAAAATTTTTTATTTTTTATAAACATATATTTTTATCCCCAGGGGTACAGGTCTGTGAATCACCAGGTTTACACACTTCACAGCACTCACCAAAGCACATACCCTCCCCAATGTCCATAATCCCACCCCCTTCTCCCAAACCCCCTCCCCCCAGCAACCCTCAGTTTGTTTTGTGAGATTAAGAGTCACTTATGGAAAAAAAAAAAAAGTCATTTATGGTTTGTCTCCCTCCAAATCCCATCTTGTTTCATTGATTCTTCTCCTACCCACTTAAGCCCCCATGTTGCATCACCACTTCCTCATATCAGGGAGATCATATGATAGTTGTCTTTCTCTGCTTGACTTATTTCGCTAAGCATAATACGCTCTAGTTCCATCCATGTTGTAGCAAATGGCAAGATTTCATTTCTTTTGATGGCTGCATAGTATTCCATTGTGTATATATACCACCTCTTCTTGATCCATTCATCTGTTGATGGACATGTAGGTTCTTTCCATAGTTTGGCTATTGTGGACATTGCTGCTATAAACATTCGGGTGTACGTGCCCCTTTGGATCACTACATTTGTATCTTTAGGGTAAATACCCAATAGTGCAATTGCTGGGTCATAGGGCAGTTCTATTTTCAACATTTTGAGGAACCTCCATGCTGTTTTCCAAAGTGGCTGCACCAGCTTGCATTCCCACCAATAGTGTAGGAGGGTTCCCCTTTCTCCACATCCTCGCCACATCTGTCATTTCCTGACTTGTTGATTTTAGCCATTCTGACTGGTGTGAGGTGATATCTCATTGTGGTTTTGATTTGTATTTCCCTGATGCCGAGTGATATGGAGCACTTTTTCATGCGTCTGTTCGCCATCTGGATGTCTTCTTTGCAGAAATGTCTGTTCATGTCCTCTGCCCATTTCTTGATTGGATTATTTGTTCTTTGGGTGTTGAGTTTGCTTAGTTCTTTATAGATTCTGGACACTAGTCCTTTATCTGATATGTCGTTTGCAAATATCTTCTCCCATTATGTCAGTTGTCTTTTGATTTTGTTAACTGTTTCCTTTGCTGTGCAAAAGCTTTTGATCTTGATAAAATCCCAATAGTTCATTTTTTCCCTTGCTTCCCTTGCCTTTTGCATTGTTCCTAGGAAGATGTTGCTGTGGCTGAGGTCGAAGAGGTTGCTGCCCGTGTTCTCATCAAAGATTTGGATGGATTCCTTTCGCACATTGAGGTCCTTCATCCATTTTGAGTCTATTTTTGTGTGTGGTGTAAGGAAATGGTCCAATTTCATTTTTCTGCATGTAGCTGTCCAATTTTCCCAGCACTATTTATTGAAGAGGCTGTCTTTTTTCCATTGGACATTCTTTCCTGCTTTGTCGAAGATGAGTTGACCATATAGTTGAGGGTCTATTTCTGGGCTCTCTATTCTGTTCCATTGATCTATGTGTCTATTTTTGTGCCAGTAACATGCTGTCTTGATGATGACAGCTTTGTAATAGTGCTTGAAGTCCGGAATTGAGATGCCACCAACGTTGGCTTTCTTTTTCAATATCGCTTTGGCTATTCGAGGTTTTTTCTGGTTCCATATAAATTTTAGCATTATTTGTTCCATTTCTTTGAAAAAGATGGATGGTACTTTGATAGGAATTGAATTAAATGTGTAGATTGCTTTAGGTAGCATAGACATTTTCACAATATTTATTCTTCCAATCCAGGAGCATGGAACATTTTTCCATTTCTTTGTGTCCTCCTCAATTTCTTTCATGAGTACTTTATAGTTTTCTGAGTATAGATTCTGTGTCTCTTTGGTTAGGTTTATTCCTAGGTATCTTATGGTTTTGGATGCAATTGTAAATGGGATTGACTCCTTAATATCTCTTTCTTCTGTCTTGCTGTTGGTGTAGAGAAATGCAACTGATTTCTGTGCATTGATTTTATATCCTGACACTTTACTGAATTCCTGTATAAGTTCTAGCAGTTTTGGAGTGGAGTCTTTTGGGTTTTCCACATATAGTATCATATCATCTGCGAAGAGTGATAATTTGACTTCTTCTTTGCCGATTTGGATGCCTTTAATTTCCTTTTGTTGTCTGATTGCTGAGGCTAGGACCTCTAGTACTATGTTGAATAGCAGTGGTGATAATGGACATCCCTGCCGTGTTCCTGACCTTAGCGGAAAAGCGTTCAGTTTTTCTCCATTGAGAATGATATTTGCGGTGGGTTTTTCATAGATGGCTTTGATGATATTGAGGTATGTGCCCTCTATCCCTACACTTTGAAGAGTTTTGATCAGGAAGGGATGCTGTACTTTGTCAAATGCTTTTTCAGCATCTATTGAGAGTATCATATGGTTCTTGTTCTTTCTTTTATTGATGTGTTCTATCACATTGACTGATTTGCGGATGTTGAACCAACCTTGCAGCCCTGGAATAAATCCCACTTGGTCGTGGTGAATAATCTTTTTAATGTACTGTTGAATCCTATTGGCTAGTATTTTGTTGAGTATTTTCGCATCTGTGTTCATCAAGGATATTGGTCTATAGCTCTCTTTTTTGGTGGGATCCTTGTCTGGTTTTGGGATCAAGGTGATGCTGGCCTCATAAAATTAGTTTGGAAGTTTTCCTTCCATTTCTAATTTTTGGAACAGTGTCAGGAGAATAGGAATTAGTTCTTCTTTAAATGTTTGGTAGAATTCCCCTGGGAAGCCGTCTGGCCCTGGGCTTTTGTTTGGAGATTTTTAATGACTGTTTCAATCTCCTTACTGGTTATGGGTCTGTTCAGGCTTTCTATATCTTCCTGGTTCAGTTGTGGTAGTTTATATGTTTCTAGGAATGCATCCATTTCTTCCAGATTGTCAAATTTATTGGCGTGGAGTTGCTCATAGTATGTTCTTATAATAGTTTGTATTTCTTTGGTGTTACTTGTGATCTCTCCTCTTTCATTCATGATTTTATTTATTTGGGTCCTTTCTCTTTTCTTTTTGATAAGTCGGGCCAGGGGTTTATCAATTTTATTAATTCTTTCAAAGAACCAGCTCCTAGTTTCGTTGATTTGTTCTATTGTTTTTTTGGTTTCTATTTCATTGATTTCTGCTCTGATCTTTATGATTTCTCTTCTCGTGCTGGGCTTAGGGTTTCTTTCTTGTTCTTTCTCCAGCTCCTTTAGGTGTAGGGTCAGGTTGTGTACCTGAGACCTTTCTTGTTTCTTGAGAAAGCTTGTACCACTATATATTTTCCTTTCAGGACTGCCTTTGTTGTGTCCCACAGATTTTGAACCATTGTATTTTCATTATCATTTGTTTCCATGATTTTTTTTCAATTCTTCTTTAATTTCCCGGTTGACCCATTCATTCTTTAGAAGGATGCTGTTTAGTCTCCATGTATTTGGGTTCTTTTCAAACTTCCTGTTGTGGTTGAGTTCTAGCTTTAGAGCATTGTGGTCTCAAATTATGCAGGGAATGATCCCAATCTTTTGATACCAGTTGAGTCCTGATTTAGGACCGAGGATGTGATCTATTCTGGAGAATGTTCCATGTGCACTAGAGAAGAATGTGTATTCTGCTGCTTTGGGATGAAATGTTCTGAATATATCTGTGATGTCCATCTGGTCCAGTGTGTCATTTAAGGCCTTTATTTCCTTGCTGATCTTTTGCTTGGATGATCTGTCCATTTCAGTGAGGTGAGTGTTAAAGTCCCCTACTATTATTGTATTATTGTTGATGTGTTTCTTTGATTTTGTTATTAATTGGTGTATATAGTTGGCTGCTCCCATGTTGGGGGCATAGATATTTAAAATTGTTAAATCTTCTTGTTGGACAGACCCTTTGACTATGATATAGTGTCCTTCCTCAACTCTTATTATAGTCTTTGGCTTAAAATCTAATTGATCTGATATAAGGATTGCCACTCCTGCTTCTTCTGATGTCCATTAGCATGGTAAATTCTTTTCCACCCCCTCACTTTAAATCTGGAGGTGTCTTCGGGCTTAAAATGAGTTTCTTGGAGGCAACATATAGATGGGTTTTGTTTTTTTATCCATTCTGATACCCTGTGTCTTTTGACAGGGGCATTTAGCCCATTAACATTCAGGGTAACTATTGAGAGATATGAATTTAAGGCCATTGTATTGCCTGTAAGGTGACTGTTACTGTATATGGTCTCTGTTCCTTTCTGATCTACCACTTGTAGGCTCTCTCTTTGCTTAGAGGACCCCTTTCAATATTTCCTGTAGAGCTGGTTTGGTGCTTGCAAATTCTTTCAGTTTTTGTTTTTCCTGGAAGCTTTTAATCTCTCCTTCTATTTTCAATGATAGCCTAGCTGGATATAGTATTCTTGGCTGCATGTTTTTCTCATTTAGTGCTCTGAAAATATCATGCCAGCTCTTTCTGGCCTGCCAGGTCTCTGTGGATAAGTCAGCTGCCAATCTAATATTTTTACCATTGTATGTTACAGACTTCTTTCCCGGGCTGCTTTCAGGATTTTCTCTTTGTCACTGAGACTTGTAAATTTTACTATTAGGTGTCGGGGTGTGGGCCTATTCTTATTGATTTTGAGGGGCGTTCTCTGAAACTCCTGAATTTTGATGCTCGTTCCCTTTGCCATATTGGGGAAATTTTCCCCAATAATTCTCTCCAGTATACCTTCTGCTCCCCTCTCTCTTTCTTCTTCTTCTGGAATCCTAATTATTCTAATGTTGTTTCGTCTTATGGTGTCACTTATCTCTCGAATTCTCCCCTCGTGGTTTAGTAGCTGTTTGTCCCTCTTTTGCTCAGCTTCTTTATTCTCTGTCATTTGGTCTTCTATATCACTAATTCTTTCTTCTGCCTCATTTATCCTAGCAGTGAGAGCCTCCATTTTTCATTGCACCTCATTAATAGCTTTTTTGATTTCAACTTGGTTAGATTTTAGTTCTTTTATTTCTCCAGAAAGGGCTTTTATATCTCTCGAGAGGGTTTCTCTAATATCTTCCATGCCTTTTTCGAGCCTGGCTAGAACCTTGAGAATTGTCATTCTGAACTCTAGATCTGACATATTACCAATGTCTGTATTGATTAGGTCCTTAGCCTTCAGTACTGCCTCTTGTTCTTTTTTTTGTGTTGAATTTTTCCGTCTTGTAATTTTGTCCAGATAAGAGTATATGAAGGGGCAAGTAAAATACTAAAAGGGTGGCAACAGCCCCAGGAAATTTGCTTTAACCAAATTAGAAGAGATCCCAAATCGTGAGGGTGGAGAAAGGGGATAAAAAGAGGTTCAAAAAGGAAGAAAGAAAAAAAAAAAGAAAAGAAAAGAATTTTAAAAAAGAAAACACCTTTCAGAAAGTGGTTGTTTTTCTGTTTCCAGAATTGCTGTTCTTCTTCTCTTCGATCTGCCGATGGATTTTCAGGTGTTTGCAATCTTTAGATAAGCTATCTAGCTGATCTCCGGCTAGCTGAAGTAGTCTCAGCCTGCTACTTCTCCGCCATCTTGACTCCTCCCGAAGTTTTTTTATTTTGATCTAACCCCAGTAGTATCTTTTTCCTTTTGTTTCCCTTGCCTCAGGAGACATATCTAGTAAAAAGTTGCTATGGCCGATATCAAAGAGGTTATTGTCTGTGTTCTTCTCTAGGATTTTAATGATTTCCTATCTCACACTTAGGTTTTTCATCCATTTTGAATTTATTTTTGTGCATGATGTGAGAAAGTGGTCATGTCTCATTCTGCATTTTGCTATCCAGTTTTCCAAGCACCATTTATTTATTTATTTTAAGGATTTTATTTATTTGCTTGGGCGAGAGAGACACACAGAGAGATAGCAAGAGAGAGCATGAGTGGGGAGAAAAAGAAGCAGGTTCCCCACTGAGCAAGTAGCCCAAGGCAGGGCTTGATCCCAGGACACTGGGATCATGACCTGAGCCAAAGGCAGAGCCTTAACTGACTGCGTTTTCCAGGTTCCCCTTCCAGTACCAGTCATTGAAGAGACTGTCTTTTTTTTTTTTTTTCCATTGAATATTCTAGCCTGCTTTGTCGAAGATTAGTTGACCATATTGTTGTGAGTTTATTTCTCAGGTTTCTATTCTGTTCCATTGATCTATGTGTCTATTTCTGTGCTAGTACCATACTGTCTTGATCACTATAGCTTTGTAATATAACTTGTGTACTGTAATATAACTTGATATGATATAACTTGGAATTATGATACCTCCAGCTTTGCTTTACTTTTTCAAGATTGCTAAGGCTATTTGGGGTCTTTTGCAGTTTCATACAAGTTATAGAATTGTTTTACCTCTGAAAATTTCTAGTGGTATTTTGATAGGGATTGCTTTGAACCTGTATATTGTTTTGGGTAGTATAGACATTTTAATAATATTTCTTTTTCCATTTCATGAGCATGGAATGTCTTTCCATTTTTTTGTGTGTGTCATCTTCAATTTATTTCACCAATGCTTTATAGTTTTCGGAGTATAGTTCTAGTAACTTTTCAGATAGATTGGATCAAATTGTCTAAGTAGAAAATCGTGTTGTCTTTAAATAATGACATATTTCCTTTTTTCCCTCCAATTTTATAAAACATTATTTCATTATTTTGCCAAACACTGTAGTGTTTGTAGACTTAGACATCTAGGATGATGTTAAATAGAAATAGAGGGAATAAACAGATTTGTTTCTTTCTAATATAAGTTAAACATTTACTTTTTCAAAATGGACTATGATGATAACTAGATTTTTCGCAGAAGCACTGTATTATGTCTAGGATGTTTTCTTTGAATCCTAGCTGATAATTTTTATTTTTTAATCAGTAATGGATATTGATTTTAACAATTTTTTTTCTCTATCTACTGGGATTATCTCACATTTTTTCCCTGATTATTTTGTTAGTATAATAATATTGAATTATTTTCAAATGTTAAAACAGCTGTGGAAGTATTTCATCACAATTTCTTTACTGTTTTTTTGTTTTGTTTTGTTTGTTTGTTTGTTTATTTTTCTTCTCTTTCTTCTATCCTTTGAGTACTCTAATTATACAGGTTAGGCTCCTTGAAGTTGCCCCATGGTACACAAATGTTCTGTAATTTTTACAGTTGTCTTTTGTCTGTGTCTTCTCCAGTGATTTTGTTTTGGATGGTAACTTCCTGTTCTGACGTATCTAATCAGTTAATCCTATCTAGTGATCTTTTTGTTCTCTTTCTTTAATCTCAGACATATCAATTTTCATCTCTAAAAGACTAATTTGAATAAATTTTTGTCTTTCTCTATGGAATACAGTTATAAGTGTTTTTGCTTGTTTCTGTGTCCCTGTGTGCTAATTCTAACATCTACATCCATTCTCAGTTGATTTTGATTGATTTATCTATTCATTTGTATGCTATTATCTTGCTGATTTTCTGGTTTGATAATTTGTTATTGAATGCTAGACATTGTAAATTTTACTTTGTTGAGTGATGAATACTTTTATATTCTTATAAATAGCTTTGAACTTTGTTTTAGAATATAGTTAAGTTACTTAGCAACAGTTTCACCCTTTCAGGTCTTGATTTTAAGATATGTTATATATAACAAATTTTAGTCTAATTTTTTGGTCTAGTCTTGCCCCACTACTGATGCAGGATCTTCATGAACTTTCTACACACTGCTTTATGAATCAGGAGGTTTTCCAATCTGGCTGGTAGGAACAGCTACAATTACCACTTCTGTGTGAGTACTGAGCACTGGTACCAGTATCCCTTTTGATGACCTTTGTCTGTCTTGAGTGGTTTGTTACCATGTACAGATTGGTCATTGTTCACCTGAATACTTGAAAGATAGTTATTAAAAGTCTCCCAAGGGCACCTGGGTGGCTCAGTGGGTTAAGCCTCTGACTTCAGCTTAGGTCATGATCTCAGGGTCCTGGGATCAAGCCCCGCATTGGGCTCTCTGCTCAGCAGGGAGCCTGCTTCCCCCTCTCTCTCTACCTGCCTCTCTGTCTACTTGTGATCTCTGTCAAATAAATAAATGAAATCTTTAAAAAAATTAAAAATAAAGGTCTCCTGAGTTTACTCTTTGTGTATCTCTTTTCTTTGCAGTACTCTGTCCTGTGAACCCCTGGTCTTCCCAGACTCTTGGATTCATATCCTCTTTGCTCTACCAGGATTTCCCCTTCTTTTTCTCCTTCTCCTCCTCCTCCTCCTCCTTCTTCTTCTTTTTTTTTTTTTTTAAAGATTTTTATTTATTTATTTGACAGACAGAGATCACAAGCAGGCAGAGAGAGAGAAGAGGAAGCAGGCTCGCTCCTGCACAGATAGCCCGATGTGAGGCTCGATCCCAAGACCCTGGGATCATGACCTGAGCCAAAGGCAGAGCCTTTAACCCACTGAGCCACCCAGGCACCCCAAGGATTTCCCCTTCTTAAGTCATGCCCTGGAAACTTTCTCAAAGAAGAGAGTTGTAGCAATCTCAAAGCTCACTTGATTTGTTTTACATCTCACAAGGATCACAGTCCTTTGTTGTCTGATATCTTCTAGCTCACTGTTTTAAAGGTTATTTATTTATTTATTTATTTGAGAGAGTGAAAGAGAGCATAAGAGGAGAGAAGGTCAGAGGGAGAAGCAGACTCCCCCTTGGAGGTGGAAGCCTGATGCTGGACTCCATCAGAGTACTCCAAGATCATGACCTGAGTGGAAGGCAGTTGTTTAACCAACTGAGCCACCCAGGTGCCCTCTAGCTCACTATCTTGAAAACATTTTTCTTCTGTTTGCATGGTTTTTGGTTGTTTCAGGCTGAGGAGTCAATCTAATTCTTGCCACTCCATCTTGGCCAGAAATAAAAGTCTCCAAATCATCCTCTTTCATCTTTCTACCACCAAGTACACCACACTTTCTTAATCTATACCTACACACCTTGTTTCTTTACATGCAGTGGAGTCAAATATATATGAATAGAAAACATATGAAATCAACCCTTTCATTTAATCCAATTCTTTTTAACACACCTCCTGTAACTATCTTCTCTCTCTTTTATATTGTTAATTTTGCCCTGTACTGAAAAGATGAGTAAAATTTTGTTGTTGTTGTTTTCCTCTAAAGGAATGAATAATAAATATTTTGGACTTTGCAGTCCCTATGGTCTCTGTTGTGACTATTCAATTTTGCTACTGCAGCAGAAAAGCAGCTATATATAATACATAAATTAAAGGACATGACTATGCTCTAATACATTTTATTTGCAAAATACCTTTAGTGGTCTTAATTTGGCCCATGGACCACAGTTTTCCAAATCTGATCTGTTGAATCATTACCTTGCCATAATCATCTTCATTTTAAACACAGTGGCAGAATCCATCCATTCTCCTTCTTTTCTTTTAATCTTCTAGTTTTCCTATAATACATTCAAAATGATATTTATTTAAAACTATTTAAAACTTGCACAGAGTAGCTTTGATCAAAATCACCAATGGCATACAATTAATTTTATTTTACACTATGTGTATAGCACAGCTTTCTTCTTGAACTATTGTATGTTCCTGGTTTTAACCACATTACCCTTGTTTCTTCCTATCCAGTTGACTTTTTGTGACCCTTTCTCACAGACCTATAAATTTCGAGACATTTTCATGATAACTTTTTTAATATTATTTCTGTCTTATCAGATTTTACTGGTTCTGTAACTTTAAAAACTATGTGATAAGTCCTCCTAAATTTAAAGTTCTAATTGTTAGCATATCTCAGAGCTCAAGACTCTTATGTTCAATTTCCTATTTGACCTTTTATATTTAATAGGCATTTCATAACTAAATTTGTCATAAACAAAACATAATATTTGATATATCCTCCTAAATATATTAATTCTAAATATTTCCTTTATCTGTAAATGGCACCAATGTTAGCATAGTTGTTCAAACTTACTGTTGGAGTCATTAAAGATTATATTTTCCTTCACATTCAACAACAGGTCTACCTGTAAATCTTAATCATTGTACTCTTCACATACATTCTATAGATATAGAAAACTACCAAAACTCTGTCCAGGCAACTAACATATCCCATCCTCTCTCTCAATTACCCATTGCTCACTTGCCATAGCAACCAACAAGTTAAAAACAAAAGCAAAATAAAAATAAAATAAAATAAAAGTGTGTCTTTTGATCACACTTAAACAAACACCTAAACTTCTTCCTAAGGCCTGAAAAACTATATGATATGGTTGCCAACAATGTCTTCCACCTCATGTGTTACCACTATCCACTTGTTCACTGTTGTCCAAATAGTTGCCTTCCTTATTAGCCTTTAAATGCCAAGCACACTGTAGCTTTTTCAAAGTTTATGCTTGCTGGTTCCAGTGGTTATAACTTCCACCAGGTTCAAGACCTCACTTCATTCAGGCTGAAGGATTAAAATATGTTTGCATTTTCTATAAACTTACCATACTCCTATGACACTTACCTGGGGATCTTTTTTTCTTTTTTCTTTTTTTTTTTTTTTTACCAATTCACCTCAAAATTTGAATAACTTTATATAACGTGCTTCTTCTTCTTCTTTTTTTTTTTTTGGACTCTGTTCTAAGAGGTCATAATTTCCTCCACAGTCAGTCTCTATGCTGTAGCAGTCCTCTGTTTTCTTCCTAAAGTAACTGGAAATATTTAACCTATGCATTTGATTTTGTGCTTGTTTATCATATCCATCATTGATGATCAGCCCTAGAATCTAAAGGCAGGAATTTAGTCTATCTTATTCACTCTGTATCACAAGAATCTACAAATTGCTTGTCCAATATATTAGACATCCAATAAAGATTTACTAAATAATTGCCAAATGCCAATCAGAGTTTTCATTGTTAATATAAGCATTTTAGTGAGGTATTAAAAATAAAATTGTACATAATATCACTAATAGGGAAAATTATAGTCAAATGTAACAATATATAAAGGAACCTTTAAAATGGAGGTATAGTTTTGTGAAAGGATATGAGAAAATAAGACAGTAGGTGGTTTCTAACTATGTGTTTGAAAGAAAATCTAGGGAAAATGAGACATGAACAATGATGGTGTCATTTTGAAAATATTTTCATAAGTCAGCTAATAAGCACTTAAGGTGCTATATATGAATGAAGAGACAGAATTTTAAAATGATTAAAGATAATGAGATAAAGAAGAACACAAAGGACACATTATGGCAAGAGAAAAATAGAGGGTCAGGGAAACAAATATCAAAGTTGTATTGGAAGGCACTCTTAAAAAAATACCAAGCACAAGTTACTATAAAATAGTTTACACACATTCTTACAACATTGATGAATGTTAGTGTTTGTACTAATGTTACAGTATCTATGGGATTTTAAATGGTTATATTTGTTCTTCTCCTGAAATATGGTTCATATTGTGTAAATTATTATTAATCTAAATGTTCTTCCTCCTCTATGTCAATGAATAAAGAACAAAAACACCTGTCACACAATCTTCAAAAAATATTCCAAAAAAAATGATAGATAAGGTCTCTCTCCAGTAGGACTCTGTCAATAAGTCATTTCCCACACACCTCTGGGTGCTACAGTAGCATTTAATAGACTCTCTAGTGCATACTCTGTAGTGTGTTTTGCACTAGAACACTGACACAGTATTTTTGCTGAGAGCAAAAATAGGACAACTGAGCTCTTGGTGAGTAATTCGAAGAATGACTGAATCATTTTTCTTTCTAGGATGGAAAGGAGTTTTATTTGCACTGTTCCACATTTTTGTTATAAGTAAGGCTTGTATTTTCTGTGGAAGAGTTTGTCTTATTCTGACAAATACCCATTAAAGTATAGAGGGAAATAGAGAAGAAGATGTGGTTATATTATAGAGGAAAAAGTCTATGAAAATGACTTATGTTCAGTCAGTAGGTATCTGATCCCTGAGAGAGTCATTTAAACCATTTGGTCCTGCTGAAAACTCATGGTCTTCATAAATCTTTGCTGATATAAAGTAATGTTTAACTTATTATGCTTAACAGAGTTGTTAAATTACTTCTTGTCACTTCTTAGTCCTTAGAAATGAGAATTATATGGTGGTACTGGATTTTATACAAGTGCTTTTGTTGTTTTCCATGTCAGGTCAAGATAATTTTTGTTTCTGCTCTCTATTCCTGCTTTTTCTCCATTGCCCTTTTCTTGGGTTCTGCATTGTCCTTCTCTAATACATTGATATTTGACGTTTTATAATTTCATGTTCTGAACAACTGCCAAAATACCATAAAGTATCATTAACTATTAAAATTTTAAAGTTTATCTCAATTCTGGGATGAGGAAAATGACAATGTGATGTTTAAAAAGGGAGGAAAGTAAATATAGAAAAGAGAGGTAAATAATACATGGCAGGATTGCATGATGAAATTTTATATGGGCAGTAGAGAGGAGAACATTCAGAGGTATTAACTGGAAAAAAGAGAGAGAGAGAAAGAGAGAGAGACAAAATAATGACAAACTTAATAAGGAGGGGACAGGACCAGAAAAAATAAGACATATCATGTAAAGTAATTCGAGTTTTAAAATGAATTGGAAATTTAAAAAATTCTCAGGTAAGTGGTCTAAGGTTTTGAAAAGTTTATGGGAAGTCCAGAATTTATTTCCCTTTTCACCAGAAGGATGCAAATGCTGCCCTTTGGTTTATTTGAGGGAGAAGAAAAAAAAAGGTAAGAAGAAAATGATGACAAGAAAATAGTTGTCAGTTTTCTGGAGAAAGTTGAATATATTAGGTTTACAAATTGTCAGAGGATCTTTCTGTCAAACAATAAATGTTAGGAGATGTTTTAGTCAAGTGGGAAGAAATAACTATATACTCACATTTCTACTCATTGTTTATTCATTCAGTGAACATGTACTATTTATATTAGGCACTGTACAAAACATGAAGATAAAAAGATATATATATCCATAGGCAAGTAGTGATGATGGTACAAAGCATGAAGATAAAAAGATGTATATATCCATAGGCAAGTAAGTGATGATGGTACCTCAGACATGGGAGGAAGCCGTGTCAGTGTTGAAAAGATGAATGAGTATAAACATGTATTGAAGATAGAACAGATATGCTTTCCTGATGCATTGGATATGGGATAAAAATGAATGGAGTCATGGATGCAAGGGTTTTGACCTACACAAGAAGTAGGGTAGAAGTAGAGTAGTCTTCAAGAAGTCTACTTCTACAAGAAGTAGAGTAGTCTTCAGCTGAAGTCAGAAATTTAGTTTTTGAAATGTTAAGTTTGAGATATCTTTTTATATCTTGTACACTATTTTGAGTAGGCAGTGAACTCTAAAAGGTTAGATTTGGGAAGAAGTAAGTAGTCTATACAGAGAAAATTATGAAAGTTTGATCTATACAGCATATTTAAATCATTAAAAAATAGTTGATATCAACAAGGAAGTGAAACCAAAGATTAATCCCTGTGGCATTCCAAAATTCAGAAGAGGATAGACACAAAAAGTTAGCTAAGGAGAAGAAGAACCAGAATAATAGAAAGGAAAAAGAAATACCATAAGACTGTATTATCTTGGAAGCCTATAGAAGGGAGTTCATAAAGCAAGAGTGGGAATAATCAAATGATGATGTCAAATGCTGACTAGGTAAATGACATAAAGACCAATAATTGACACATTAAATAGATATATGTTATGAGGTAGAGAGCTGTGAAATAATGGTGCCCCAAATATATTGAAGACCCTAAGAAATTGTTGGGTTTGGAGAAGCAAAAGGAGGGAGGTAGAGTTAGGAGGAGTGATTAGGAAATAGGATAGATGAATTTAACATTAAAAGTGGCTACAGGTGTGTCTTATGTAATATAAGACATGCTGGTAATAGCCAATTCTTAAATTTTCATGGATTCTGTAAGCTGAATACAAAATCACCAGTCCTTAAAATCAGCTATGGCTGGGTAATTTACATGGAAATATGAAAGCTCTTACAAACCAAACCTTTTTATCCCTCAGAGTTGGTTTATTGATATTTCACATATATTCATATGTTTATCACTGTAATGCCTAGGGTATAACTTATATAATGCATGTTTTGTTTTAAAGATTTTATTTATTTGACAGAGAGAGAGAGAGACAGTGAGAGAGGGAATACAAGCAGAAAGAGTAAGAGAGGGAGAAGCAGGCTTCCCCTTGAGCAGGGAGTCTGATGTGGGGCTCAGTCTCAGAATTCTGATATCATGACCTGAGGTGAAGGCACATGCTTAATGACTGAGCCACCCAGGCTCCCCACAAATCTTGAACTAAGTTGAAGATAAGCAAATAAGAGAAAATAAGTATAAATAATCAAGAATTCAAACTATTAGAAATATCCTCTAAGTATTCTGTATGTGTAAATTGAAATAATGAAAAATTGAGACAGACTAGAGAAAGTAACCATGAGCCACAGCTAGAAATGATAGGATGTGACAAGCCAGTTGTCAGATAATAACATTGAGGAATAGTGTGTCATATACTTAGATGAGATTTGGTACAAACCCAGGAGTGCTGGGGGTAAGAAAAGGAGAATGGTCTAAAAGTGGCAACAGGATCAAGGCATCCATGTATCCTGTCTCCAGGTTCTGTGGTAGAACTATGGGAGGGGAAAAAAAATACCCTAATTGAGAAGACTACATGGGAAGCGGGACTTTGTGGAAGTAAATCAAATTTTTATCACACCATTAATGTGAAGTGGAAGTTGAGAGGAAAAGAGCAGGATATTAGAGATTGTTCTGATAATGTCACTTAAATTTCAAGGGTCTCAAGCAAGATTTTCAGGAATTACAATGGAAGAATTATAGAGACATGTTTCTAAGAGTGGGGATTTGGCAATTGATCTGGAGTGTTCTTCTGTGGACCAGTATCAGCCTCCTGGTGGTGAGTATTGTGGAGGGCATGTATTGCAAGGAGCACTGGGTTTGGTGCAAAAACAATGAATTCTGGAACACTGAAAAGAAATTTTAAATAAATAAATAAATATTTTTTTTTAAAAAAAGGAGGAATAAAGAACTTAATGAGATTAGTTGTATGAATTCAAGATAAGTAATGATGGTAAGGGTGTACTGAATGACAAGGAGCAGCAGGTTTTTTTAATTCTTTCTCTTCATCCTTGATAATCAGATTACAAGGTTTAGAAGGCATATTTTTTAGGTCAAGTGTACTAGTAGACTCTGATTTTGGGAAGAGTTGAGACTTCTGGGGCCAGTGTGTTATACTGCAAGTCCCCCACTTCATCACTGATGATGAGGGAAGAAGGCCTAAGGGGGAGGTATGAACTTTAATCCCAGAGCCCAAACTCACATCTTGACTAAGGCTTAGGTCCTTTGAAATTAAATATTTCTTGAAGTATGGCAGTCAGAACTGTTTTTTTATTTTTCGTTTGTGAAGATTTCATGTTATTTCTCCTAAGTGTAAAAATGTAGCTCTCCAGGGAGACATCACAGATAGCCATTGGTCATGGGGTTACTATTAGTGCATAATTTAAACTAACTCCTTCCTGTCCTCCTATGTATGACTTTTTTTTTCTTTTTTTTCTTTTTTTTTTTTTTCAGAAGAGTCAGTGCATTGCTTCCCTTCCCTTTCTCTCCACTCTTCCTTTCCCTCCCCTCTCTCTCTTTTTCTTTCTTCCCCTTCTCCTATCCCTCCCCTCCCCTTTCCTTCTTCTATGCAAGGGCAAAGAAGCATATATTGACCTGGAATTAGGATTTCATTGAATTCTTCAGTCAAAATCTCCTATGTCCTAAGGATACAGAGCCAGTAGGCAACGAGGACCTTTGTGTAAGGATCCTAAGATTCTTCTGGAAAGAAAGGGACATGATAAACCTAAGTGCTACCTGAGTTTCAAGCCAAGGAGACAAGATGGAATGGTTAGATGTTGCTCTATCCTAAATATCATGACAGGAAGAGAAAATAAAATGACTCTAAGAGCAAGAGAGTTCTGTGGTGATGACACAGCTTCAAATAAGTAAGGCATGAAGGTTCTTGGTAAGGGCTGATACCATCAGAGTTTACTGCTAACCTGTGGAATTCCCTTAGGACCCAGACATCATTTTACAGTGTGATATGATAGGGTCTACTGGTCTAATAACTTTGGAGCCTGAGTGTGTCAGACTTCTTAGTGTGGCAATACACAGAAATGGATTTGGCATGGCTGCTGTGGGCCCCTAACACTGTGTAAGAGCAGAACAGATGCATAGCCTATGGAAAAGAATTCCTCCCTGCTGGGAAATAGCTCTCCTCTAGATGACAGACTTTCCTTGCCTCCATACATTTGGTTTAAACATGAATCTGGGTTTCATGGTTAATTCAAAATGATTTTTATAACAAGAAAATAGTAACAAAGTCTTTTTTTAAATCCCTATGACCAATTGAAAACAAGTGATGAAAGAGATGTAACTAACTGCTATGCTGATTGCATGGCACAATTCAAATTTAAGTATAGTACTTAAAAATTCATCAATTTATTATTTTAAAATCTCTCTTTAGTTGCTTATGTGTTTTATCTTTCTACTTGGAGAGTCTCCATTGTTTATTCAATGTTGGGTCCTTTTTATATAACACAATAGCAAACAAGGTCATTAATTATCATTTGTTGAATGGGTTCAAAGATTATAACTGTCTTGATTCTCATACTCAGACTCTGATCCAGAATATGGCTCTATTACTGAGTTACAGATACATGCTGAGTCAGAATAAGATTTCCCAAGCAATTAATTCATAACTGAATTTACAAAATAATAAAAAGGTAGATTTCTGGGTGCATAAAAAAGAAACATTTTAATTTTGTTACAACCGGTAACTTGGTACTCTAGCTTGAAAGCAATTAATAGGTAGGAAGATTTATGCCCCAGCAGGTTAGCCAATTTTTTTTTAAGAAATTACATGAATATATTGCTTCTGAAGTTCTCCTAGTATTATTTTAATTATTTTTTAAATTTTAATTGTTAAATGGATCATTGAAGCTTTCACTAAAGTAATAGGATTTATGACTATCCAAAGTTAATGAAATATTTCTTAAAACTCAACAAAAAGAAAACAGCCTACTTAAATAATGAGCAAAAAACAACTTCACCAAAGAAGATATAAAGATGGCAAATAAGCATATGAAAAGATGTTCCACATCATAGGTCATTAAGGAACTGCACATTAAAAAAAAAAGGAGATACCGGGGTGCCTGGGTGGTTCAGTGGGTTAAGGCCTCTGACTTCCGCACAGGTCATGATCCCAGAGTCCTGGGATCTTTGCTCAGCAGGGAGCCTGCTTCCCCCTCTCTCTGCCTGCTTCTCTGCTTCTCTGATGCTTCTCTGCTTCTCTCTCTCTCTGTGTCAAATAAATAAATAAAATCTTAAAAAAAAAAAGGAGATACCTATGTACCTATTAGAGTAGCTAAAATTCCAAACATTGGCAACATTAGATTTTAGCAAGAATGTGGAACAATAGAAACTCTCCTTCATTGCTGGTGTGAACAGGAAAATCTGTGCACAAATGTTTATTGAAGCATTATTTATAATTGTAAAAGTTGGAAGCAAAAGATGTCCTTAATAAGTGAATGCTTAAATCGTGGTGTGTACATATACTGGAGGGCTAATCAGAAAAAAAAAAAAAAAAAAAAAAAAAAAAAAAAAAAAAAAAAAAGAGAGAGAGAGAAAAGGAGAGGGAGAGGAAGGAAGGTAAGAAGCAAGGGAGGGAGGGCGGAAGGGAGAAAGAGGGGGGAATGAAGGAAGGGAGAAGAAAAAGAAAAAGAAAAAGAAAGAGAAAAAGAAGTAAGGAAGGAAGGAGAGAAAGGGAAAGAGAGAGAGAGAAAAAGAAAGAAGCAAAAGAAAGAGAAAGAAAGAAAGAAAGAAAGAAAGAAAGAAAGAAAGAAAGAAAGAAAGAAAGAAAGAGAGGAAGGAAGGAAGGAAGGAAGGAAGGAAAAAGGAAGAAAAAAAGAAACTGTCAAGCAAGGAGAAAGAAATTTACATTAATGTTGCTAACTGAAAAAGTCAATCTGAAAAGATAACATACTGTATAATTCAAACTCTGAAATATTTTAAAAAAGGAAAATCTGTGAAGATAGGGGAAAAGGACCCGTGCTTTCTAGGGGCTAAGTGACACGTGGGGAGTGGGGGGAGGAAGGATAGGTAGAGCTCAGGAGGTTTTTATGGTGGTAAAACTATTCTGTATGTCATTGTAATGGTAGATACAAGTCATTGTACATTTATAAAAAATCTAATGATTGTATAACACAAAGACTGAGGTCTAAAGTTAACTATGGAGTTTAGTTAATAATAATGTACTAACATTGCGTCTTTAATTGTAATACTTTTCTTACACTACTGTAAGATGCTAACAGTAGAGGTAACTGTATATGTGGGAAGTCTCACACAATTAAAAAAGTGAAATGAAGTCACTTTCTGCCCTTTAGAAATTAGTGTTATAATTATTGCAGAGAATTAGTATTATTAATACACACATACACACACACACAAGCACACACAGATCTATGTTGATTTCATTGTTTTGGTGTATAAGTACTAAAACTGATGAATTGAAAACTATTTTAAAGAAAAGGAGGAAGAACAAGTTCTGGGTAAACTCAAGATTTCACTGGTATGTAAGAACTGTGGAAAGCATAGTTTCCTGTCTTGTTTGCTGTATCCCATAAAACATAAGAATGGATCTCTCACTTTGTTTTATAGCTATTGAGTATGGTTATTGGGGCCTACATGGTAAGAACTGATTATTATTATTAATTATTATTATTATTATTATTATTTTAAGATTAACATATAATGTATTATTAGCCCCAGGGGTACAGGTCTGTTAATCGCCAGGTTTACACACTTCACAGCACTCACCATAGCACATACCCTCCCCAATGTCCATAACCCAATCTCCCTCTCCCTATCCCCCTTCCCCAGCAACCCTAAGTTTTTGTGTGTGTGTGTGTGAGATTGAGTCTCTTATGATTTGTCTCCCTTCTGATCCCATCTTGTTTCAGTTATTCTTTTCCTACCCTCAAACCCCCCACATTACCTCTCAACTTCCTCAAATCAGGGAGATCATGATAATTGTCTTTCTCTGATTGACTTATTTCGCTAAACATAATGCCTTCTAGTTCCATCCATGTCATCGCAAATGTCAAATTTTAATTTCCTTTGATGGCTGCATAGTATTCCATTGTGTGTGTGTGTGTGTGTGTGTGTGTATATATATATATATATATATATATATATACATACATATACACCATATATATATATATATATATATATATATATACACATATATATATACACCACTTCTTCATCCATTCATCTGTTGATGGACATCTAGGTTCTTTCCATAGTTTGGTTATTGTGGACATTGCTGCTCTAAACATTCAGGTGCACATGCCCCTTCAGATCACTGCATTTGTGTCTTTAGGGTAAATACACAGTAGTGCAATTGCTGGTTCATAGGGTAGCTCCATTTTCAACTTTTTGAGAAACCTCCATGCTGTTTTCCAAGTGGTTGCACCAGCTTGCATTCCCACCAACAGTGTAGGAGGGTTCCCCTTTCTCCGAATCCTCACCAGCATCTGTCATTTGCTGACTTGTTAATTTCAGCCATTCTGACTGGTGTGAGGTGGTATCTTATTGTGGATTTGATTTGTATTTCTCTGATGCTGAATGATGGGGAGCACTTTTTTATGTGTCTGCTGGCCATCTGGTTGTCTTCTTTGCAGAAATGTATGTTCATGTCCTCTGCCCATTTCTTGATTGGATTATTTGTTCTTTGGGTGCTGAGCTTGAAAAGTTCTTCATAGATTTTAGATATTAGCCCTATATCTGATATGTCACTTGCAAATATCTTCTCCCATTCTGTCAGTTGTCTTTTTTTTTTTTAACTTTTTACTTTTCTGGGTAAAAGATTTTGATTTTGATGAAGTCCCAATAGTTCATTGTCACCCTTGCTTCCCTTGCCTTCAGCGATTTTCCAGGAAGAAATTACTGAAGTCGAAGAGGTTGTTGCCTGTGTTCTTCTCAAGGATTTTGATGAATTCCTTTCTCCCATTGAGGTCCTTCATCCATTTTGAGTCTATTTTCATGTGTGATGTAAGGAAATGGTCCAATATCATTTTTCTGCATGTGGCTGTCCAATTTTCTCAAAACCATTTGTTGAAAAGGCTGTCTTTTATCCATTGGACATTCTTTCCTACTTTGTCAAAGATTAGTTGACCATAGAGTTGAGGGTCTGTTTCTGGGTTCTCTATTCTGTTCCATTGATCTATGTGTCTGTTTTTGCACCAGTACCATACTGTCTTGATGATGACAGCTTTGTAATAGAGGATGAAGTCTGGAATTGTGATGCCACCAACTTTCACTTTCTTTTTAAATATTTCTCTGGCTATTTGAGGCCTCTTCTGGTTCCATATGAATTTTAGGATTATTTGTTCCATTTATTTGAAAAAAAAATGGATGGGATTTTGATAGGGATTGCATTAAATGTATATATTGCTTTACGTAGCATAGACATTTTCACAATATTTGTTCTTCCAGTCCATGAGCATGGAACATTTTTCCATTTCTTTGTGTCTTCCTCAATTTCTTTTATGAGTATTCCATAGTTTTCTGAGTACAGATTCTTTGCCTCTTTAGTTAGGTTTATTCCTAGGTATCTTATTGTTTTGGATGTACCTGTAAATGGGATTTACTCCTTAACTTCTCATTCTTCTGTCTTGTTGGTGTAGAGAAATGCAACTGACTTCTGTGCATTGATATTATATCCTGACACTATACTGAATTCCTATACAAGTTCTAGCAGATTTGGAGTGGAGTCTTTTGGGTTTTCCACATATAGTATCATATAATCTGCAAAGAGTGAGAGTTTGACTTCTTCTTTGCCAATTCAGATTCTATTTAATTCTTTTTGTTGTCTGATTGTTGAGGCTAGGACTTCTAGTACTATGTTGAATAGCAGTGGTGATAGTGGACATCCCTGCCATGTTCAAGACATTAGCAGAAATGCTCTCAGTTTTTCCCCATTGAGAATGATATTTGCTGTGGGTTTTTCATAGATGGCTTTGATGATATGGAGGTATATACCCTCTATCCTTACACTTTGAAGACTTTTGAGCAAGAAAGGATGCTGTACTTTGTCAAATGCTTTTTCAGCATCTATTGAGAATATCATATGGTTCTTGTTCTTTTATTAATGTATTGTATCACATTGATTGATTTGTGGATGTTGAAACAAACTTGCAGCCTTGGAATAAATCCAGCTTGGTCATGGTGAATAATCCTTTTAATGTACGGTTGGATCCTATTGGCTAGGATTTTGGTGAGAATTTTTGCATCTGTGTTCATCAAGGATATTGGTCTGTAATTCTCTTTTTTGATGGGATCCTTGTCTGGTTTTGGGATCAAGGTGATGCTGGCTTCATAAAATGAGTTTGGAAGTTTTCCTTCCATTTCTATTTTCCGGAACAGTTTCAGGAGAATAGGAATTAATTTTTCTTAAATGTTGGTAGAATTCCATGGGAAGGCACCTGGCCCTCGGCTCTTGTTTGTTGGGAGATTTTTGATGACTGCTTCAATCTCCTTTCTGGTTATGGGTCTGTTCAGGTTTTCTACTTCATCCTGGTTCAGTTGTGGTAGTTTTTATATCTCTAGGGATGCTTCCATTTCTTCCATATTGCAAAATTTGGTGGCATATAAATACTCATAATGTGTTCTTATAATTGTTTGTATTTCTTTGGTGTTGGTTGTGATCTCTCCTCTTTCACTCATGGTTTTATTTATTTGGGTCCTTTCTCTTTTCTTTTTGATAAGTCTGACCAGGGGTTTATCAATCTTATTAATTCTTTCAAAGAACAAGCTGCTGGTTTCGTTGATTTCTCTCTCTCTCTCTCTTTTTTTTTTTTTGTTTCTATTTCATTGATTTCTGCTCTGACCTTTATTATTTCTCTTCTCCTGCTTGGTTTAGGCTTTCTTTCTTGTTCTTTCTCCAGCTCCTTTAGGTGTAGGGTTAGGTGTACTTGAGACCTTTCTTCTTGAGAAAGGTTTGTATTGCTATATAGTTTCCTCTCAGGATTGCCTTTGCTGTGTGCCACAGATTTTGAAATACTGTGTTTTCATTATCATTTGTTTCCATTTTTTTCCAATTCTTTAATTTTCTGGTTGACCCATTTATTCTTTAGAAGGATTCTCTTTAGTCTCCATGCATTTGGGTTCTTTCCAAATTTCCTCTTGTGATTGAGTTCTAACTTCAGAGCATTGTGGTCTGAAAATATACAGGGAATAATCCCAATCTTTTGATACTGGTTGAGACCTGATTTACTACCTAGGATGTAATCTATTCTGGAGAATGTTTCATGTGCACTTGAGAAGAATGTGTATTCTCTTGCCTTGGGATGGAATGTTCTGAATATATCTGTGATGTCCATCCGGTCCAGTGTGTCATTTAAGACCTTTATTTCCTTATTGATCATTTGCTAGGATGATCTGTCCATTTCAGTGAGGGGAGTGTTAAAGTCCCCTACTATTACTGTGTTTAACAGTCAATTTGTTTCTTTGATTTTGTTATTAATTGGTTTATATAGTTGGCTCCTCCCATGTTAGGGGCATAGATATTTAAAATGATTAGATCTCCTTGTTGGACAGACCCTTTGAGAATGATATAGTGTCCTTCTTCATCTCTTATTATAGTCTTTGGCTTAAAATCTAATTGATCTGATATAAGAATTGCCTCCCCAGCTTTTTTTTTCTTTTTAATGTCCATTAACATGGTAAATTGCTTTCCATCCCCTTACTTTAAATCTGGAGGTGTCTTTGGGTCAAAAATGAGTTGCTGGGGGGAGGAGGGTTGGGAGAAGGGGGGTGGGGTTATGGACATTGGGGAGGGTAAGTGCTTTGGTGAATGCTGTGAAGTGTGTAAACCTGGCGATTCACAGACCTGTACCCCTGGAGATAAAAATATATGTTTATAAAAAATAAAAATAAATAAATAAATAAATAAATAAAATGAGTTTCTTGTAGATAGCATATTGATGTTTTTTGTTTGTTAGTTTGTTTGTTTTGTTTTGTTTTGTTTTGTTTTTTAATCCATTCTGATACCCTATGTCTTTTGATTGGGGCATTTGGCCCATTTATATTCAGAGTAACTATTGAGAGATATGAATTTAGTGCCATTGTATTGCCTGTAAGGTGACTATTACTGCATATTGTCTCTGTTCCTTTCTGATCTACTACTTTTAGTCTCTCTCTTTGCTCAGAGGACCTCTTTCAATATATCCTGTAGAGCTGATTTGTTGTTTACAAATTCTTTTAGTTTTTGTTTTTCTTGGAAGCTTTTTGTCTCTCTTTCTATTTTCAATGATAGCCTAGCTGGGTATAGTATTCTTTGCTGCATGTTTTTCCTCATTTGGTGCTCTGAATATATCATGCCAGTTCTTTCTGTCCTGCCAGGTCTCTGTGGATAAGTCTGCACCCAATCTAATATTTTTACCATTGTATGTTATAAACTTCTTGTCCCAGGCTGCTTTCAGGGTTTTCTCTTTGTCACTAAGACTTGTAAATTTTACTATTAGATGATGGGGTGTGGACTATTCTTAATGACTTTGAGGGGGTTTCTCTGTGCCTCCTGGATTTTGATGCTCATTTTCTTTGCCATATTAGGGAAATTATCCACAATAATTCATTCCAATATAACTTCTGTTCCCCTTTCTCTTTCTTCCCTTCTGGAATCACTATTATTCTAATGTTGTTTTGTCTTATGCTATCACTTATCTCTCAGATTCTCCCCTCATGGTCCAGTAGTTGTTTGTTTCTCTTTTACTCACCTTCTTTATTCTCTGTCATTTGGTCTTCTATATCACTAATCCTCTCTTCTGCCTCATTTATCCTAGCAGTAAGAGCCTCCATTTTTTATTGCAACTCATTCATACCTTTTAATTTTTTCAACATTGTTAGATTTTAGTTCTTTTATTTCTCCAGAAAGGGCTTTTATTTCTCTAGGTAAGGTTTCTCTAATATTGTCCATACTTTTTTCGAGCCCAACTAGCACCTTGAGAATTGTCATTATGATTTCTAGATCTGACATATTACCAATGTACATATCGATTAGGTCCCTGGAGGAGAGAATTTGCTCAGGCTGGAGACTAGAACAAAGACCTGTGCTAGACTTAGAGTATATTTTGATCTATTAGAAGACATTGTATCCCAAATTTTTCTAGAGGAAATAATCCTATGTGTATACAAAAAATAAAGTTAGATACAATGAAGGATAAAATATGACTATAATAATGAATGCTCAAAAAAGATTTTTTTAATGAAAGGTACTGTTAACATAAACTAGTTAAAAAAGGTTAAAAGAGGAAAGAGTAAAAGTTAAAAGAAAAACTTAGCTTAAGAAAAAAAATAAAATTAAAAAAAATAATTAACTTTGCAAGACTAAAGAGTCATGGGGAGAAATCATTAAATCCATACTTTGCTTTCTTCTCCTCTGGAATTCTACTGTTCTTCTTGATAAGTGAACTTGGTCTTGGTTTGATTTCTTGCTGACCTTCTGGGGTAGAGACCTATTGTAGTGATTCTCAAGTATTTTGCCCGAAGTGGAATTGCACCTCCCTTATCAGGGGCAGGCTAAGTAATCTGCTTGGGTTTGTTTTCCAGAGCCTTTGTTCCCTGAATGCTTTCTGTAGAGTTCTGGAGGATGGAATGAAAATGGAGGCCTCCCAATCTCTGGCCAAGAGGAACTGAGAGCTGAGGACCCCAATCCTCAGTGCACACTTGGAAAAAAGTGTTCAATCACTCCCGTTTCCCTGGTCTCCGGCTACGCTTTTAGCTCACCCAGCCTGTGACCAACATCTCTAGCACATGGCCCTGCCTGGAGTCTCCAAAGCCAGCAGATCCATGTGCTCTTCTGGGGCGGGGAGTGGGGGGGCTCTTCCAGATCTTGTGGGGTCCCTGCTCAGAGAGCAGTGGTCTGATGGTTCTACAGATTACAGTTTAAGTTAACCCCAAGTTGAGAGCTCACTCCTCCGCTCTGTAGCCAGCTTCCCTGCTCTAATACCTGTGAGCTCTGCAACACTCAGATACCCCTGATACTTCTGTGACCCTGCAGGACCTGAGACCACACTGTCCCCATGTGGGCATTACTCCAGCTTAGCCTCTGGAGTGATGTCCCCCATTGGAGCAGACTTTTAAAAGTTCTGATTGTGTGCTCCATTGCTCCTCCACTTGCTGGGAGCTGGCCCCTCCCCCCATGGTCTATCTTTTCATCACTTTGGACTCCTACCTTTCAGAAAGTGGTCGATTTTCTGTTTCTAGAATTACTGCTTTTCTTCTCTTTGATCTCCTGTTGGATTTGTAGGTGTTTGGAATGGTTTCATAAACTGTCTAGTTGACCTCCTGCTACCTGATGTCATCTCAGTCTGCTACTTCTCTGCCATCTTCTGATTATTATTTTTATATATTTGGTATATATTATTATTTATTAATTATAATATATATTATATTAGTTATAATTATAATATATATTATATTGGTTATAATTTTAGATAGTTATGATATATTGTTATTTATATATAAATTAATATATCTGTTATATATATTATATAGAATTTGTATAATAGGTAACATAATATGTAAGATATAACATTCTATGTATTATAGGTATACATACCATGTACTATGAATTATATGTAGTGATATATTTTATTTTATATAATATAATATATAAATCTGTATATATAATATGGCATATATTATATGCTTCATGTTCCATAATCACTTTCTGCCATCTCAGGGATATTTGCTAAGGCAAATCTAGATTTGAAATAATTGCTATTGACCTCAACCATCCTCCAGTCAAAGCTATGAGCAGTCAATATACAAATATCATACCATACACACCTCACAACTATTAGGCTTTCTTTTTATTTTTATTTATTTATTTATTTATTTAAAGATTTTATTTATTTATTTGACAAACAGAGATCACAAGTAGACAGAGAGGCAGGCAGATAGAGAGGAAGAAGCAGGCTCCCTGCTGAGCAGAGAACCCGATGCAGGGCTCAATCCTAGGACGCTGGGATCATGACCTGAGCTGAAGGCAGAGGCTTTAACCCACTGAGCCACCCAGGCACCCCTAGGCTTTCTTTTTAACATTGTACAATTTGATATTCTATTGAGGGGTTCTGCCTTCCTCTTTTAATATTTACAGATTTCACCATTCATTTGGTTTCAAAGATTCCATTCTCTGTTACTAGAGAAAGACATCTTACAGAGATACCAAAAATTTTAAGTCATTAATTTGTATATAATTAAATTTCCCAGACCTTTTTCCATGAACTATAAACTAGCTCTTCACCATATTTTACTTTTGCAATTAGCTACCTCAGATGATTTTTGGGGGTAGGTGATGTTAATATTACAATTTCATGAAACCATAAGTAAGTTTTAATCCAACATTTTATTGACCTTACTTGCCAGAATGTAAAAATGTCTATTATTGTTTTCGGTAAGTGATAAAAATTCCTTTCAATTTCTACCCTTGTTGTGAACTTAAATAAGAACCTTTCTTAATAGACTAAACCCTGAAATCCTTGAGTATGATTACCACACAGCATTATATGCTATTCTGTCTGGATCTCATACTATTTTATACATTGTAGGACTCCATGAAAATTTTGTTATTTTGTTAGGAGTTTGCTAAAATTAAAGTACATACATTTTACTTTAAAAATATGTTGACATTCAAGTTAGAATTTTAGACAGTGGAGGAAACTCTAGATGTAGTTATATAAATTCATAAATGCAATTATATATGCAAAGAGAATAATCTATTTACCTAGTCAGAACCCTTGTTGTAAAAAAGTTGCTAATGTTTAACAAATATTTTTACTACTTAAAGCCTAACTACTAGAGAAATGCTATTAATCATATTAACACTATTTATGGTAAAACATTATTCATCTTGTTTGATGAGAGCGTGGAGTTTTTGACAGTCTCCAGAGTGTCATCTGATTATGATCATCATCATTCAAATCTGACAGATATTGACATCCGTGTTTCAAGAACATACAGTTCCTACTTAGTGACACATTCTTTATAACTCTAACAGAAACATATGAGAGAAGACAGTATCTTAGGTGTCTATGACAAAGAGGCAATCATTTTGGAGACAGATCAGCAACAATTTATTCCAAAACAATGCATTCTTGTCTAAGTTAAGAAAAAAAAGTCATTTGGGCTTCTCCTACTTTATAAATTGTTCCCTTATGAATAATAACATCAAAAATGTTCCTTGAGTTCACTGGAGCAAAAATCTTGGAGAAATTAAAAGGAGCACCTGAATTGCTTTCTAAAGGAAATTATCCAGAGAGATAACAATGTTAATTTAAGGGAAAATGTGAGATTTTAAAAGTAAGTTTATATTCAGTTCAACCTATAATGTTGCTTTTGTTAACAAGCCAAGATAAAACATGTATTTTTTCTAAAATAATCCAATACAGAGAAAGGATTTTTTTTTCAGTTTTATTAAGGCAATGACAAAATTATAGGATTTTTAAGGTATACATGGTGATGATTTGGTACATGTATACCTTGTAAAGGGATTCCTCCCATCGTTCCATGTAATTAATCAACATACCCATCACCTCACATATTTACCTCTTATTTTTTTGTTAAGAACATTTAAGTTCTATTCTCTGAGTAAATTTTTTTAAAAAAAATTATTTTTTTCAGTGTTCCAAATGAGCAAGTTTTAATTATACAATGCATTGTTATCAACTATGGTCACCATGTTGTATATTAGATCCTCAGACCTTATTAATCTTAAAGATGAAAATGTGTACAGTCACATTTAATATGCATGCTTTTCTCCAGTTTTGAAACAGGGATTTGCTAACACTAGAATAATTTCTGTAGGTCAGCTTTAAAACTCACCTTTCCAGATTGCCTTGATTTGCTATAATTTGGTGCATATTCTGTTAGGACTAGTGTGTCCTTGACAATGTTTTATATACTGTGCGTTTGAATATAAAAATAGGAAGGCATAAACTCTACTAGTAGATGGAGACACAAATAACTGGTTGCTAATATTATAGACCAGGAGTTCGTAAACTTTTTTTTTTTTTAAAGCGAGATAAAAAATAACATTTGTGAGCCATATTTTCCTTGTCACAATGATTCAACTTCATTGTTGTAGCTTAAAAGTAATCATATCTATTCTTAGCTCATGCTGAGTGATAAAATGCTCATTTTAATAACTTAAAATTAAATACAAATAAAATATTTCAAATATTTAAATATACTCATTCCATAAATATATGACTTTAATATTCATATTAAATATTGATATTTCATTCCATGTATAGAAGTCTTTGCAGAAGGTTCTTTATCTTCTTCACCATGATTAGATCTCATCAATACTTGTTTCTGGTTTTTGCCTCTAAAATCAAAAAAATCTATTTAAAGCAAACATGTAAATAAACAGTATGAAAATAGTACCACTTCTGAGGTATAATTTTAGGACGAATAACCCCCCACTTAGCAGTAGGTTCAAAGACACTGCAATTCTATTCTAACTTCTAAAATGAGAACATGACAACCTAGTGAACAGAAATTCCACCATGAATATCATACATCCTGCATAAAAGCTTTGTTTTTCAATCTCTAAGCAATTGTTCTGAAAGAAAAAATTAGCAGTGTGGCACTGATAAAATTAATCAGGCAATTAAGAGAAGTTTCAGCTCCTTTCACAAACCGACTATAGCATCATGTGAGCGAATCAAATTATGAGCCCATCACGATACTAGTATTCTAGTTTTTATATTATGATTAGTCGTGATGAAAGATTTTAATCCACGAGTAGGTCAAATTTCTTAGTGCAGGATATGGAGATTATTTTTTCAGAACCTAATAAGAACACTAGCTTTAATACTATAAAAAAAATTGGTTTCATAGTATCATTCTTGAACAAATGTTTCTAGGCCAATATATTTATTGAAAGTAAAAGGATAACAAATTATTCATATTTTGAACAGTATCACTAAAGAGTGATAATAGAATTCCTGGTTTCAGAAAACATTTAGCTTAAGTCAAGTCTGTGCACAAGCTATAAAACTGTTGTACGAGGTTTCAAACCCATCGAGCCCAATCCACACTCTTCATCACCATGTACAATATTCATTACTCCAGAAGTAAGTTATACCAAGTAGTTCATACATTGTAAATTTTCCTTCTGAAATACTCACATAGCAGGCATTCTTGGAATTTGAGACAAACAGTACTGAATCAGAGAATTCTTCCTTTGATTACATTTTGAATTCTATACTCTTTGAGAGAGAAATATTTTGAAGTAGAAATAACAAGAGTGTAAAAATTAAAGAAATAAATGGTTTCAGCAAAAAAAGCAGATAATGTATGCTGAGAAATGAAGGACATGATTGTCAGAACATTTTCCAATCACTCAATAATTTCACGAGGGGGTAAGAAATATTAAAAATCCCATGATGATATAGTTGTCTTGGTGAGAGCAGAAAGTTCACTCTGTAATACTGGAATTCTGAATCAGGGTTATACTGAAATGTTCTCCATTGGTGTCAAAGTACTTATGAAACTATTACCAGCTGGTGGTCAGGCAGGACAACTGTCAACTGCCTTACTGACTTACAAAAATAAGCCCAGCTTAAGGAAAAGATTAACATTTTTCGATTTTGGTTTTTAATACGAGTATAGCTGTCAATGTACTGTCCTGAACCAGTTTTCTTTTTTACCTTCTTATAACAATAATTACTTTCTTAAGAAACTTATAAATATACTATTTCACTTTGGTCACAGGACTCACGTGTAGTGAGTACTCATTTTTTTGTGCATGTGTTAATGATGTATTCCCTTAAAAGTAGGTGCTTTTTAGTGATGTCTATGAAAGTATTTGGTTGATATATCTGAATGAATTTAAGTTACTGAAAACTGACCCCATGTAGTTATGATCAACAATCCCAAACCATTTTGGAGTTATCTTTCAAGTATTCTAGATTTCTGGATAGGACTTTAGGGGGGTGCCTGCATTGTGGTAAGCCCTATATTCTTCCATATTCAATGCTGCATACTTTTTCATAAAATTTATTTTTACTGAGATTATACTGACATACAGCATTATGTAATTATAAAGTATAAAAAGTATTGATTTGATATGTTTATATGCTGCAATAGGATTATCACCATAGCATTACCTAATACATCTATCAACCTCGCATAACTATTATTTCTTTTTCTATGGTAGGAACACTTAAGATGTAGTCTCTCAGCAGCTTTGTATTTTATAATACCATATTGTTGTCTACAATCACTATGTGTTTGTTTTTGTTTTTTGTTTTTTTTTTCTCTCGCTACTGGGTACATTAAAGACCTAGTCTCACAGTCCAAATTGCTTGGATTTTGGCTCTTTGTTTTCATGTTTTGGCATTGTTCTTTCACTATATTTATTGGTAGGTTGGTATTTCTTTCACTAAGAAAAATATGGGCTTGTCTCTATGTCAGCCAATCTCTCTGAAAGTTCTTAATTTCTGCCATTTTGATCAAGAAATTCATAGCTTGAAGTTAAAAAAGAAAGAAAGAAAGAAAGAAAGAAAGAAAGAAAGAAAGAAAAGAAAGAAAAGAAAAAAAAGTTTTTCTTCTCTCAAAGGAGAAAAAAATGTCACCAAGTGAAACCTAGAGGTTTTATTTGGCTCCATTGTCTTGAGGTGTTATTCAATTTCTATGTCTAGTGTTATAAATCATAAAGACATTTATTTTTCCATTCCAACAGATCAGCAGAAAGCTGAAGGGAAGTTTTTACATTATTGCAAATTCTTGATAGTTTCACCATAATAAACCTTTGTCTGCTGAAAATCTCCATTGCTTTCTTCCACACTTTAACATGGTTGCATTATCTCATCCATGCAGTGGCTCTTGAGATGGGGCATTGGCACTGATTATTTTATTTTATTACTTAAGGGCAATATAATAGTATTCCTAGAAAGCACATTCACATTTCAAAATTTATTTTTTATTTTATTTTATTTTTTAAGATTTTATTTATTTATTTGACAGAGAGAGATCACAAGTAGACAGAGAGGCAGGCAGAGAGAGAGAGAGAAGCAGGCTCCCTGTGGAGCAGAGAGCCCGATGCGGGACTCGATCCCAGGACCCTGGATCATGACCTGAGCTAAAGGCAGTGGCCCAACCCACTGAACCACCCAGGTGCCCCTATTTTTTATTTTAGATAATATTAATATATCTTCTAATAAACATAATAAAATTTTAACATATATATCATAAGTAATACATGTATACCCTCCCAGTGTTCTAGTATTAAGCTAAAAGTCTTTTAATACTTACATAGTGGTATCACGCAATCAAGGCTTCTAATTATATTGGAAGAAAAACTTAGACTCCAGTAACTCAACTTGCAGATCTGTCACAAAGCCTGTATATGTGGGTTAAGAAAAATGAGGCTGTATTTCATTCTGTGTAGATGGTTGAGTAATGTATATCATACCACTAAAAAGCATTGGTGGAGTTGTTGACGTTTAGATCCTTCCCAGGACTCACAAACACAACTCTTATTCTCATTCAGTCTCCTAACATCTCTTTAAATAGTGGGATAAATTAATATGTAAATAACCCACTTAATGAAATGAGACTATTATTGTTAGGATGTACTTGAACTCCAAACTCCATTATAATCCTCTTGTAACAGAATGTGAAGAAGGTGGAAAATTAATTCAATTAATTGTAAGGAGAATGATATTTATTGAGGGTTGTATTCTAGACACTGTGCTTAGGCCTTTTGCATCTCATTTAATCTTTATGGCAACTTCATGAAGTGTTACTGTCACCATTTTTCAGATACAGAAACTGAGCATAGAGACAATTGTTGACTTGGCCAATATCATTTTGCTAATAGGTAATAAATGCAAGTGTCTAATTCAGGTAGTCATACTCAATGGCCCATGCAAAGAATGCACAGAAATAGTTTAAGTGATTTCCAAAACCTAAAAATCTTAAGTGTTTCCTTTGATTTTTCTTCAATGAGTCCATACCAGTATTGGAGTCCCTCTGTATTTTACCTCTCTGATGTCAAAATAAGTTCCAGGTAACCCCCTCAGAGTTGTAACAGACCAACAGGCATTTACTCTGTTGAAGGATAATTAATTTTCATTCTGCTATGTTACAGGCATACCTTGTTTTATTGCATTTCACAGACATTGCAATTTTTTATAAATTGATGGTTGGTGGCAACCATGTGTCAAGTATGTCTGTCAGGAACATTTTTTTAATAGCAGCTGTTCACTTTGTGTCTCCATGGCATATTTTGGTAAATTGTCACAATATTTCAAGCTTTTTCATTATTATATTTGTTATGGTAATCTGTGATCAGTGATTATGACTTGCTAAGAGTTCAGATGATGGTTAGCATTTTTTAGCAACAAAGGCATGTATATTTTTTAGACATAATTCTATTGTACATTTAACAGACTACAGTATAGTATAAACATAACTTTTATACTCACTGGGAAACTAAAAATTTCATTTGACTTGCTTTATTGTGATATTCACTTTATTGTAGTGGTCTGGAACCAAACTTGCAAGATCTCTGATGTATGCCTGTATAGAAAAATAATTAGATTGTTTCTCTTTGTTATTATTGCAATTAAAAACATCAGTGTTGAGATAAGACAACATAGCAAAATATCTATGTACTTCCAAGAGTATTTTGCTAATGTAGAATTTCAGAAACAGGATGGAGGTTAAAACAAAAAGTAAAAAAAAAAAAAAAATTGCTAAATAGTCCCAAATTTCTCTGCATAAAGTTTATAACTATTTTTGCTTTCTTTAATGGCCCTTGAGCATGCCTGATACCCTCATTCATCATTAACATTTCTCTGAGATATTTCAATTTGCTAGGCAAAAAATTGCATATTTTAATTTTCCCAGCACCATTTATTGAAGAGGCTGTCTTTTTTCCATTGGACATTCTTTCCTGCTTTGTCGAAGATTAGTTGACCATAGATTTGAGGGTCTATTTCTGGGCTCTCTATTCTGTTCCATTGATCTATGTGTCTGTTTTTGTGCCAGTACCATGCTGTCTTGATGATGACAGCTTTGTAATAGAGCTTGAAGTCCGGAATTGTGATGCCACTAACGTTGGCTTTCTTTTTCAATATCCCTTTGGCTATTCGAGGTCTTTTCTGGTTCCATATAAATTTTAGAATTATTTGTTCCATTTCTTTGAAAAAGATGGATGGTACTTTGATAGGAATTGGACAGCCACATGCAGAAAAATGAAATTGGACCATTTCCTTACACCACACACAAAAATAGACTCAAAATGGATGAAGGACCTCAATGTGAGAAAGGAATCCATCAAAATCCTTGAGGAGAACACGGGCAGCAACCTCTTCGACCTCTGCCGCAGCAACATCTTCCTAGGAACAACGCAAAAGGCAAGGGAAGCAAGGGAAAAAATGAACTATTGGGATTTCATCAAGATCAAAAGCTTTTGCACAGCAAAGGAAACAGTTAACAAAATCAAAAGACAACTGACAGAATGGGAGAAGATATTTGCAAACGACATATCAGATAAAGGACTAGTGTCCAGAATCTATAAAGAACTTAGCAAACTCAACACCCAAAGAACAAATAATCCAATCAAGAAATGGGCAGAGGACATGAACAGACATTTCTGCAAAGAAGACATCCAGATGGCCAACAGACACATGAAAAAGTGCTCCATATCACTTGGCATCAGGGAAATACAAATCAAAACCACAATGAGATATCACCTCACACCAGTCAGAATGGCTAAAATCAACAAGTCAGGAAATGACAGATGCTGGCGAGGATGCGGAGAAAGGGGAACCCTCCTACACTGTTGGTGGGAATGCAAGCTGGTGCAGCCACTCTGGAAAACAGCATGGAGGTTCCTCAAAATGTTGAAAATAGAACTGCCCTATGACCCAGCAATTGCACTATTGAGTATTTACCCTAAAGATACAAATGTAGTGATCCAAAGGGGCACATGCACCCGAATGTTTATGGCAGCAATGTCCACAATAGCCAAACTATGGAAAGAACCTAGATGTCCATCAACAGATGAATGGATCAAGAAGATGTGGTATATATACACAATGGAATACTATGCAGCCATCAAAAGAAATGAAATCTTGCCATTTGCAACAACATGGATGGAACTAGAGCGTATCATGCTTAGCGAAATAAGTCAAGCAGAGAAAGACAACTATCATATGATCTCCCTGATATGAGGAAGTGGTGATGCAACATGGAGGCTTAAGTGGGTAGAAGAAGAATCAATGAAACAAGATGGGATTGGGAGGGAGACACACCATAAGTGACTCTTAATCTCACAAAACAAACTGAGGGTTGCTGGGGGGAGGGGGTTTGGGAGAAGGGGGTGGGATTATGGACATTGGGGAGGGTATGTGATTTGGTGAGTGCTGTGAAGTGTGTAAACCTGGTGATTCACAGACCTTTACCCCTGGGGACAAAAATATGTGTTTATAAAAAATTAAAAATTAAAAAAAAAAAAAAAAAGAAGATTGAGGCTAAAGGAAAGAATGTTGGTCAGGAATGAGTTTGGGCAATCTGCTGATAATAATAACTTTTAAAAGACCGAAATTTCATCTTTATCAAAATGTTCTGCTTTTCCGGGTTTACCACACAGTATTTTTAAATAAATGAAATGCCTCGGTGATAAGCCAGCCATTTAAAAAAAAAAAAAATTGCATATTTTAAATTGTCATTGCCTTTAGTTATCGGTTAAATTGAACACTTTCTCATTCATTTGCATTCATTTTTTTCTCTAATTAGTAATCATTTAGTAGGCTCTAGGTTGTACTAATATCTACCTACCCTTCAATTTCATGTAAACTTCAGAGAATTTTTACGAATCTTTCAGATTTACTTCCATCTTCATTGTAACAGCTTTCTCTGAATGCTTTTGTTTCTTGTTGTATCACCCAAAGTGACACAACCACATAATTACATACCCATTTTTTTGGTACTTAACATGCTATTCAAATAGATTACTTTTCCTGTATTACTTTTTTTTTTTCTGTTTCTGATGGACACCAATCAGCACTTTTTAAATGAATTAAAATTGATGTGTGCTTTTGGCTCAGATATTGAAAGAAATATTGCCCTCTTGAGAATGAACTAAAATTTTGCTGTTGTCATTGTGGTTGTGGTTGCAGTTTTAGCATCAGTTCACCTCATCATATCTTCCTAAAAGGTAGTTATCTATCAAACATCTACTATATATTTTTATTTAGTTTATTCTATGATTTAGTAGTCAGGTTTCAGAGTCCTCAGTCTCCATAAGTGAGTTTTCTGCCTTCTCAAATTGTATTGAGAATGTATCATTGCTATGATTTCACAGATAAGGAGATCTGGTCACAAGAGGTTGAAGCAACCAACTTACCAAATACATGTAAGTTATAGAACAGAAATTCAAACCAGGTTTAACTAACTCCATGTTGTGCTAAACTGTCTTGCTTACATGTCTATGTATTTTGTCAACTTAAATTGAGGGCCATTCCATTGAAAACTGAGGTTAACTAAAATTAGACCTCAATGGGTTCAGCTGCCACAAATTATATAAAAATTATAAATTTAGGGGGTAATAATTTAATTTGTTTTTATAGACACACCCACCTCTGTAATAATTATCAACTTCCTAAACCAAGGTGTTCATTGGCCAGTGGAGCACAAGAGACACTTGTCTGAAATGTGTGCAGAGAACTTCAAGGTCTTGAGAAATTGGTACCGAATCTAGTTTCTTTTCATTGTTTTTAACAGTTACACAGCGAATGAATAATGATGATTCTTTGTAAAACTTACAAAAAAAGTGAATTATATTGAGTAAGAAATCATAATCATTGGTATATTAGTCACATTCTGAGGTACATACAGAGTTTGGGGGGACACAGTTCAACTCCTGTCTTCTATCTTCTATCTTCCATTGGATAACCACTCCCAACATTCTGATTTCAAATTTAGACAGTCCTGTTCCAGAGCCAGAGTACATGGACATTTAAAACCTATCTTCTAAGTCAGATACACACATAAACATACAACATACAATATACATATACATGTATATGTGTTTATACACACATGTAAATATAGGTTGTATAGTATATAATTGCATTAATGTTTCAGTGAGCATTGAGAAAGTTGGTCATATGTGTTAAACTATTCAAATTGGTTTTTCTTTTTAAGATTTTATTTATTTATTTGACAGAGATCACAAGTAGGCAGAGGGGCAGGCAGAGAGAGAGAAGCAGGCTCCCCACTGAGCAGAGAGCCCAATATAAACACAATAATAACACAAATAAATATAAATAATTATATATATATATATATATATATATATATATATATATATATATGATTTTATTTATTTGACAGAGAGAGATCACAAGTAGGCAGAGAGGTGGGGGGAAAGCAGGCTCCGCACTGAGCAGAGAGCCCAACATGGGGTTCAATCCAAGGACCCCAAGATCATGACCTAAGCCAAAGGCAGAGGCCCAACCCACTGAGCCACCCAGGCACCCCTGGGTTATTATATTTAAGAATATATGGACAACTTTGTTAATCACTGACCATGCAGTTTCTATCCTTAATTATATTTTGTAATTTTTTATAAGAGTTTAAAAAATGTGTAAATATTTTCTACTACTTTGAATTTTTAAATTTATTTTATATTCCTATGATTTTCTTTTGTACTAAGATAACATATTAAGGATGAAGAGTCTTGCTAACTATAAATTATTGGCAATAATTATATAAACTAATAAAAATATAAGATACCTATTTAATTGAATATCATGTTACATTTTGTTTGATTAGGTTACACATATATTTAATATCTTTTTGGCCAGTCACCTTTTATATTTTGTCCAGCCCTTACTTTGAGATAATTATCTTTTAGGTGGGTTTCTTATAAACACTATGTAGTTTGAAACCCTGGACCTACTCTCCCTCAAAATACCTAGGCATATATATCTTTACATTAGGACATTTAGCCAACTCATCTTAGAGTGACAACTTAAATATTCCTTATATCAGTATTTTTGTTTTGTCCTTAATATTTGTTAAGGTTTTCCCATTTTTCATTTGTCTTAAGGAGGATTAATTTTGGTTTCTTTATCAGACATCCTCCTTACTCCCCCAGATGATCAGAAGTTACATATTCTGTTTCTTTCCATAGTTTCTCTTAATTTGCTAATGATGTATCTTTATTTATTTATTTATTTACTTATTTACTTGTGGCAGGGAGAGGCAGAGAGAGAACCTTAAGTAGGCTCCATGCTAAACATGGAGTCCAGTTCAGGGCTTGATCTCACAGCCCTGAAATCATGACTTGAGCCAAAATAAAGAATCAGTTGCTTAACCAGCTGAGCCACCCAGGTGCTCCATAAATATATTTTTAAAAATTTTTTAAATGTATTTTTTATATTAGCTTATGGAATTTATCAAAGTCTAAACTCATCATTCCTCTAGAAATGAGATTTTTTTTTAACACATTTCTACTCCTCCGACTCCATGCCATTGTTTTAAACTATTGTTTTACATATTGTTAGGATTTTTCTTTTTTTCTTTTTTTTTTTGTTAGGATTTTTCTATACAATTTCTAAACAATTTAACTTAAGCTTCACAAAAATTAAGACATTTTTATGCATAGATACTATTTCCTGGTTATCGTTAAAGTTTACAGGTTTTTCTAATATTTTACCTTTTCTTTTATTTGCATTAATTTTGGGTGTACCTGTATGGTTCAGTTGGTTAAGGAACTGACTTCAGCTCAGGTCATGATCCCAGAGTCCTGGGATCTAGCCATGCATTGGGCTCCCTGCTCCTCAGGGAGCCTCCTTCTCTCTCTCCCTCTGCCTGCCACCCCTCCTGCTTTTGCTCTTTCTCTCTGCGTCAAATCAATAAATAAAATCTTGGCTCAGTGGGTTAAAGCCTCTGCCTTCAGCTCAGCTCATGATCTCAGCATCCTGGGATCGAGGCCCACATCGGGCTCTCTGCTCAGCAGGGGGCCTGCTTCCCTCCCCCCTCTGCTTTCCTCTCTGCCTATTTGTGATCTCTTTCTCTGTCAAATAAGTAAATAAAATATTTTAAAAAATCAATAAATAAAATCTTTAAAAATGATGATTTTACTTATTTCTGTTATACAATTGTTCTTTTATTTTGTTATCTTATTGCACTGGCTAGAAACTCCAGCACAGTGTTTAATAAAATGGATAGAAGGGACATTTTAGGTTTTTTCCTAATCTTATGGGTAACACTTATTTATTTATTTTTAACAATAATATTTGCCTTAGATTTTTGCAGATATCCTTTATTTCTTAAAGAAGTTCCTTTCTGTTCCTATTTTGAGTTTATATTACTCACAAATATTGATTTCATAACATCTTTTCTATTTCTAATGAGATTTTTTTCCTCCCTTTATCTTGGAGAATTATAGTGATTGATTTTCTCATGTTAGGTAAACCTTGAATTACTGGGATAAACCCCCTTGGTCATGATGAAATATTCTGTTTATATATTTCTAGATATAATTTGCTATAAATGCACATATGTTTTTATGAGGTGTGTTGGTACTAATACTCATTTCATATTTTCACCTTATCAACTTTTGTTGTCAGAATTATGTGAGCCTCATTAAACAAGTTGAGAAAAAGCTCTCTTCCTTTCTACTCAGAAAGAATTTTCACAAGTATGTATAGAAGTTTGTATTATTTTTCTCTTAAATGTGTGATATAATTCCCCACTGAAGTAATCTGGTTCTGAATCAATTTGGTAGATAAATTTTTAATTATAAATTTATTGCAATGGGTATAGTATTTTCCATATATTCTATTTCTTCCTAAGTGTTTGTTTTGGAAAATTATATTCATCCAATAATTTGTTAATATCTTCTAAATTACCAAGGTGTATTATGTAATCAATCATAGTACCTTCCCAATTTTCCTCTAATATTTTTAGGATCTGTAGTGATATCCATTTCAAAATCCTGATATTGATTGAGGCACCTGGGTGTCTCAGTTGGTTAAGCAACTGCCTTTGGCTCAGGTCCTGATGCTGGAGCCCTGGGATCTAGTCGTGTATCAGGCTTCCAGCATGGCAGGGAGTTTGCTCCTCCCTCTGACCTCTCCCCTCTCATGCGCCTCTCATTTTCTCTCTCTCCCTCAAATAAACAATTAAATAAATAATCTTAAAAAAAAAAAATCCTGATTGGCATTTTTTCTCTCTTCTTGTTTAAATATCAGCTTCTAAGTTTTATTAATCCTTGCAAAGACCCAGCTCTTTTCATATTTTTGTTTTCTATTTCATTGATTTTTGCTTATATGTGAATCATTTCCTTTCACCTACTTTCTTTGAATTAATTGATTTTCCTTTTATAATCTTCTTGAACTTGAAACTTGCACCTTAAATTTTCTACCCTGTTTCTAATATATTCCTTGCTCCAAGGACTGCTTTAGCAAACAAGTTTGTATAGTGCTTTTTTTTTTCCATTATCAATCATTGAAATTAAAAAAAAAAAAAAGTTTCATCTTTTTTTTTTTTTTGGTTTCTTATTTGACCCATAGATTTCTTACTGTTTTGACATACTTCCAAATATATTTTTCTGGTTTTATATTTGTTACCTACTTCTAATTTATATTCTATATTCTTACTGTTCTTAGTCTGTAGTTTCTATTGATTATTGAGAGAAGTGTGTTTTCATCTTCAACTATAATTGGGATTTGTATACTTTACCATTTTATGTATTCTGTAACTATATTAACTGCACAGAGATTTAGAAGTATATCTCTTTAACTAAATGATTCTTCTATTATTTGAAATATGTTTCTCTTTATTATCTATATCTTTATTCTTCTTTATTTCTTCACTTTAAAATCAACCCTGATAATAAGTACATTTTTTATTAGTAGTATTGCTTGCATAATATATCCTTTTTTCTCAAATATTTATTTTAATTTCCTTTGTTTTCTTACACCTAAATTAAGTCTCTTTTAAACAATGTATAGTAGGATCTCTGCTTTATTTAGGTAATCTGACCATCTCTATTTTTTTTAATTTTTGCATTTAATTTATTTAGATGAGATGAAATTAATATTCTTTTATAGCTTAGGCATTTTTTTTAGTTCTTCCATTAAATTCTTCGATTAATTGTTTTTTCTTTTATCCATCCTATTGCATTATTAAATATAACTGTGTTTTATTTTATCACTGCTATTGAGTTTTTAGCCATACTTGTCAAACTGTTTTTTTAGTGGATATTTTAGATTAAAATATGCACTTTAACATATCACATCTCACCTTAATATATGAGCTGCTTATGAACAATTTGAGAATCTTGCAATAGTATAATTGTACTTATATACCTTATACTCTTTGTGCTATTGTGGTTATATATTTTACTTTTATATTTTTTAAGTCCTGTAGTACATTTTAATTTTATTTGTTTTAAGTAGTCAATTGTCTTTAAATAAATGTGATCTCATACATTTGTTCATAGTTTTCTCACAAGTTTTTTCTTTCTCTTTATTTTATTTTTTTATTTTTTTTTTATTTTGTGGTGGTAACTTTCCTTCCTGAATGCACATGCAATATTTTAGTTTAGTGAGAACTTTCTTTTATTTCTTCTGGTATGAGTTTCGTGATAGTGAGTCATTTCAACCCTTGGTAGAAAATGCTTTTTTTTGTTAGTATTTGGTACCATGTAGTGTTCTCTCTTCTCCCAAAAGGAAGTGTATGTTAAGTGCTGTAAAACCTTAAAAAGAAATGTGAAGTGTTGTAAATAAGATGGCTCATGAAGGAACTACAAGGTGCACCCCCTTCTGTACTCAGGACTAGGCTGAGTGCATGGTGAAGACACCCTATTTTTCTACTGCACCACCATGTAGGGGTGAGGCCCTGGAGCCAGGTGGCATTCTTACTGAGATCCAATTTTTTTTTTTTTAATGGTAAATCTGTGGCTTGACACATCTCCTGATTGAAATGGATGTCTTACACCATGTTACTATTTTTGTTATATGGAAATGAATATAATGTAGGATGTAATATGAAAAAAAATACTTTCATGTTACCTTGTATTTGAAGATATTGTGATTGAGTACAGAATTTAAGGTTGACCTTTTGTTGTCCTTTTATTTTTAATTTTTTTTATTTTTTATAAACATATTTTTTTTTCCCCAGGGCTACAGGTCTCTGAATCACCAGGTTTACACACTTCACAGCTCTCACCAAAGCACATACCTTCCCCATTGTCCATAACCCCACCCCCCTCTCCCAAACCCCCTCCCCCCAGCAACCCTCAGTTTGTTTTGTGAGATTAAGAGTCACTTATGGTTTGTCTCCCTCCCAATCCCATCTTGTTTCTTTTATTTTTGGTTGTCCATTTTTAATCCCCCACCTCTAAATTTATTGATGCCAATCCATTACCTCCTGGTTTTTTGTTTTTTTGGTTTGTTTTGTTTTGTTTTTATTTTTCTGAAGGAAAGTCTATTATTTCCCTGAATACCATTTTTCTGTATCTGATTATAAATGTATCTCTTCATATTGAGTTTTCTGAGTCTGACTCTAATATGCCTAGAAGGGGGGTGTGTGTTTGTGTGTCTGTGTGTGTATGTGCATTTCTTTTTATATTAAGCATTCTTAGGATTTATTGTGATTTTTGAGTCTGTGCTTAGAAAACTTACATCAGTTGTGTACAATTTTTATCCATTATCTACTTATGTATAAATGTTCTTTTTTTGCCCCTCCTTTCCTTCTTTCATTCTAATTATGCAAATTCCATAGTTTAATGTGTCTTACATGTCTATAATGCTTTACTCATTTGTTTCTTTGTTTCTGTGCTTTGATTTGTATTATTTGGATTGGTCTGTAATCACATTTACTAATATTTCTGTAGTTTCACTTTGTTGTTAAACTCAAAAAGAAAATTTTTTTCTTTTTCTCTTAAGAAAGACAATTCTAGAATTCTAGAAACTAAAATTTTAGCACTTTGACTTTATAGCTATTACTATGCTAAAATCCTCCATCTCTTTGACAGATTTTCCTCTAAACTCTTTAACATTTACATAATAATTATATTTATTAAAACCTAGGACTGGTAACTTTAACATCTATTACTTATGCATTTGCTTCTAGTGGATACTTTTATTCATTCTTTTATTTCTTTCTTTTATTTTTTTTTTTTTAAGATCTTATTTATTTGACAGAGAGAGAGGGACAGTGGGAGAGGAACAGAGGCAGAGAGTGTTGGAGAGAGGGAAGCAGGCTTTCCACTGAGCAGGAAGCCCAATATGGAGCTCCATCCCAGGACCCCAGGATCAAGACCTGAGCCAAAGACAAAGACTTAATGACTGAGCCACCCAGGTGCCCCTACTTTTATTCTCTCTCTCTCTCTCTTTTTTTTTTAAGAATTTATTTATTTATTTATTTGACAGAGAAAGATCACAAGTAGGCAGAGAAGCAGGCAGAGAAAGAGGAGGAAGCAGGCTCCCTGCTGAGCAGAGAGCCTGATGCGGGGGCTCCATCCCAGGACCCTCGGATCATGACCTGAGCCAAAGGCAGAGGCTTAACTCACTGAGCCACCCAGGCACCCCTATTCTCTTGATTATATATGACATTTGCCCGCTTCTTCATATGTGTAATAAATTATGATGTCTGACGAGCATCATGAAAGATGCTTTCGGTAGCACTACATTATATTAACCAGATTATATTGTTGTTCTCTATAAAGTGTTGTCTTGTTCTGGAATGAAATTAAAGTATTTTGTTCTTCGAGTCCAACGCCTTAACCACTCGGCCATCACAGCCCCACTAAAGTATTTTGTTCTTATCAAGTCTTGAATTTGGCTTCACTGAGCTGGATCAATTTCAGTTTTGCCATTATTCCTACATAGACCTCAATTCTACACATAGTTCATACTGCAAGTACAAGACTTTTTTGAATTGTCAAATTAAAGCAAAAAAACAGCACTTTCCTGAGAGCCTCCTTTTTTTCTGGCTAGGATTCAGTATCTCAGCATTGTGTGAACTCTGAAATTTCTGTTCATCTGACAGGCCTCAAGCAGCTGTTCTCTGCTATATTTCCTGGATTTTTGCCCTGCTTGTTCCAAGCTTAGGAATTTGCCAATCTCTGAGGAAGACCTTGTGTAACATAAAAACTCAAGTTTTCCAAGAACTTGAAGAAAGAAATATATATGTCTATATATATTTCTTTCTATGTCTATGTATATGGTATGGTATGGTATGGTATATGTATGGTACATATGGTATATAGATGCAATCTTATCTTACTGGTTATATATATATATCTTATACATATATGGTGTGTGTGTATGTATACATACATATATATATACATATTGTGTGTGTGTGTACACACATATATATACATATTGCTATTATGCTGGGGGGATAAACTTAAGCTTATAGTTAATGCTATGTGCATTTCATACAAAATTTAATTCCACTTATAAAAGATATCAAAAGAGCGGTAACATAATGTTTGCAATAATAAAAATAATTTGAATTTCAGGCACTAAAACAGGAAGAAAGAGGAAGTTTTTGAGAACATCCTAGAGGTAGAAACGTGCCTGAAATTGAAGAAAAATAATGGAGTATGTATTCACTGATGTTCAAAGTGAAAAATTACTAATGGGGAGCATCATTATGATTTTATTTCAAGAATGCATTTTAATCCAAAACTATAGTTTTAACATTGGAATTAATATAATCTTTGATTTTGTCTTCAACACATTTATTATAACATTACATCAATTTGATCTAAAAATCATATCTTTTCCTACTAATTACTAACTCTAAGCTAAGACTTTTCTCAGGAAAATACCTATAATAAAAACTGGGTCATTGGTTTTGAAGAACTTTTAAAGTTGCTATTGTGACAAGGCAAGAGGAAAAATTGGTGAATATCATAAAACATCAGATAGGAAGCTTAGGCTTACATCTCACTCTCAGAAAGACATATATCAATTCCTTCTCTAGTTTATACTATACAAAGTGAAATTTGCCTGCACAAACTTATCTTCCTCCTGTGGGAGAGGGAATGCTCACTAAGAAGAGTGAAAAGAGAATAAGGTATAGAAATGTATCCCGAAGCAAACAGTATATTGAAATTTGTCTTTTGTATTTTTTCAATTTTCTTCTATTCTTTATGCAGCAAGAAAGTGCATTCTATTAAAAGGAAACTGTCAGGAACTGAAAAGCATTACATAAAAATATAAATATATTTATTTTGGTTTATTTTTCTCCCATTATCTCACTATTTTCTGTTATCTGGCTAGGTTTTAGAAAAATCTTACTTTAAAAAAATCTTACTTTATTAATTTAGGGACAATTTCTACTTTGCAAAGTGGATTAACTTCAAAGAGTTTGCATACAGGTGTGTATAAAACTTACAGCATGATGTAAACCCAAAACATTTTAACTTCAATATCATATAATTGAGTATAATTTTTGGTGCCCCAAAGCACTGCATAAGCCTTAATAAAGAATAAGTCTTTATGACTCGTTTCATTTGAATGCTTCTAAGCAGGCGAAAATGAGGAATCATTATATGCACTGGTGGAAGCATACTTTTAAGCTGCAGTTTTGTCTAATTCCTGTCACCTTACTCATGACAGCTATAACAAATAAAGAAACTGAGGATGAATTCATAGGGATAATTAAGCAGTGTTGATCTTAGGACAGTTGTCTTTTCAATGAAACACTGATTGCATTGTTCATGAGAAAACTATCTCTGCATGACAGAACTAATTAGTGACCATCTGAACTTACTTAGCCAAATGAAAAAAGCAATTAAAAACACCGTCATCACTGGATCTACCATTGAACAGCTGGTTATATTGATAAGCAATCCAGCAAGTTAAAGCTACTTTAGAACACAATGGAACATAATCTGCTTTCTGAGAGGTAATTAGAGAGCAGTAAGAGAATATGAGATTACTGTTGAGAAACTGTAATTGTGATGCAAACAACTTTTAAAATACATTTTCTTCTTGAATTGGCATAAGAATAATAGGTGAAATTTTTCATATTTTCAAACCATTTTATTTTATTTATTTTTAATTTTTTTATTTTAAGATTTTATTTATTTATTTAACAGACAGAGATCACAAGTAGGCAGAGAGGCAGGCAGAGAGAGGAAGGAAAGTAGGCTCCCTGCTGAGCAGAGAGCCCCATATGGGGCTTGATCCCAGGACTCTGAGATCATGGCCTGAGCCGAAGGCAGAGGCTTTAACCCGCTGAGCCAGGCAGGTGCCCTTCAAACCATTTTATATTCCTGTGGGATTTACATATCATATTATAGGATTTATCAACAATTAGCCATCTCCCTTAAGGGAAGTTAAATTTGTATGACATTGCAACTTGATTTACCAAAGCAGGTGAAGATGGCCTTTCCATAGGAATCACTTAACTCCTAAAGAATTGAAAGAACAGTTACATGCCATTGAGTTACAAATATCTAGAGGGCAAGGTTAGGTGTATCTATTATAATATGTAAGATACAAAATCTCTGAAGTGTGTGTGTGTGTGGGGGGGGGCGCATGCATGAATGCATGTGTGGTTTGATGTTGCTGTTCCTCATTATATTTGTTTTAAAATGTCCATAGGTATGAGAAATCTTTTTTCAATTTTTAGGAAAGTGAGAAATAAGATCACATTCTTTTCAATCATATTTGGTGCACATTGTGCATAAAAATTTAATTAAATTGAATTAAAAATGTAATATTTCAAACTCAGCTAACCTGTGGGCACTTAACTCTACTTGTTTGAAAGAGTACAAGCAACTCATGTTGCTTGAGTCCTCTTCTGGCTTTATTGTCATGTAACTAAAACAAAATTTTGTTCTAGAAGAGATGATACTACAATGTTTGAGCATAAGATTTTTGGGAATAGATAAAACAAACATGTATCTCAATCCTGTATGTACTATTAATCACCTGTATTACCTTAGGCAAGTTATTTCTTTTTTTAACTCATAGGTTACACACATGACAAATGGATAAGAGAGAACATTAACAACTTGGGAAGATTGTTACTTATATATACACACACACATATATATATAAAACAAGTATAATCAAGTATAATATATATATTATACTTGATATCTTTGTATCTTTGGATGGCCATTATCCAGCCTAATGGGTTGAATAATGGTGATACAAAGATATAAAGTTCTAATACTTAGAAACTGTAAATGTTATTTTATAAAGTTTCTTTTAAGACATGATAAAGTTAAGATAAATTTCATCTTGAGATGAAATAATTTTGGATGAGTCAGGTATGTTCTAAATGCATTTGCAAGTGTCCTTATAAGACAGAGGCAGAGGGAGGTTAATATACAAAAAAGGAAAGGCAGAGATCAGAGTGATGTAGCCAAAAGCCAAGGAATGCTGACAGCTACCAGAAGTTGAAAGGGGCCAGAAATAGATTCTCTAGCTTCTCCAAGACCTCCAGAAGGCATGTGACCCTGCCAAAAATTTGATTTCATTTCAGTGTGCTGAGTTGGGACTTCTAAACTCCAGAACTCTAAAATAATAATTTCTGTCCTCTTAAAACATCCACTTTGTGTTAATTTGTTATAGCAGCCACAGGAAAACTTATATATAAAGAGATATATATGTATATACATATATACATATATGTATATACATGTGTATACGTGTGTGTGTGTATTTCTAATACTAGTATCTGAGTATTCTGACTAGCCCAATCAATGTAAATTATAATTATTTCTAATAAGCTCCTTTAACCACTTATTTAGATTCTAATTCCATGTACTCTCTGGCTTTTTTCATTATTCTTTTTCCTCCTGTTCTATGTTACTGTTTTATTTACACCATGGTAAATATATTAAAAACAAAGAAGGACTTATTTGGTTGTCAGCTGCAAGGAGGAAAAAAAAGGATAAATGGAGGTTTTAATTTTCAAAATAGCACTTTTTTGAATCAGTAATACAAGTGCATAGTATTACTTCTTCTCTACTGCCTTAATATGTGCAATAAAGTTTCCTACCAATGCAGATACATTTAATCTAAGCACTTTGTGTGTATAGACTTATTTAACTTATTGGTTAAATATGGCAGGTTATTTTGTCGTTGCATTTCACAGATGAAGGTAAAAACATGGAAGTAATTTGTTCAATGTCAAAAGGCTAGCAAGTGGAGCAGCTGACATTCTAAAGCTACTTCTCTTGAAGGTGAAGGCAGAAGAACTAGTTGTTGATTTAGTTAACAGATGCATATTGTTCAATTACTCTGTGCTAGAGTTTAATAGGCAATGGGAATATAGTAGTCAAAACTACAGACAGAATTCCTTCTCTTATGGAATTTTTTTCTTTATTCAGACCAGGGGTTGGCAAGGTTTTCTGTAAAAAATGCATTGTTTCTGTAAAAATAATTTTGATTTTGCAGGCTATGTGGCCTCTGTCACAATTATTCATTTCTGCCATTAGAATCCAAAGGCATCCAGAGATCATACATGCATGAGTGTATGTCTTGTTCCAATAAAATTATATTTATGAAAACACATGGAGAGCCAGATTGCATCTGTGAGCCATAGTTTTTTTCACTCCTAATATGAATAGACAATAAACTGGACAAATAAATGCTAGTAACCTCTACATTGTGCTAGAGCATGTTATGGGGAAAACAAACAAACCAACAAACACGGACAAACAAACAAACACAAACAAAAACAGAGAAAGGAGATAGGAAGTTAGGAGATTGTGTAAAACCTCTCTATGAAAGTGGCAATTGAGTGATGACCCGAAAAAAGAGGGGATACAAGTTATATGTATAACTGGGATAAGTAGAAAGAAGAGCTCTTGCAAAGTGCCTGAAATAGGATCATGGTGGGGTCTAACAGGAATAGGGAGAAGGTGAGTATCTGTCATAAATAGTGAGAAGACCAGAATTGTGAGGCCACCAGATTTGGTTTTCTTTCTTACCATTTCTCTAGCTATTCAGGGTCTTTTCTTTTCTGATTCCATACAAATTTTAAGATTATTTGTTCCATTTCTTTGAAAAAAATTGATAGCATTTTGATATGGATGGCATTAAATGTGTAGATAGCATAAAATACAAATTATGATTAAAAAAACAAACAAACAAACAAACTGAGATACCACCTCACACCAGTCAGAATGGCTAAAGTTAACCAGTCAGGAAATCACAGGTGTTTGGTGAGGATGCAGAGAAAGGGGAACCCTCCTACACTGTTGGTAGGAATGGGAGCTGGTATAGCCACTCTGGAAAATAGAGTGGAGATTCTTCAAAAAGTCAAAAATAGAGCCATCCTATGACTCAGCAATTGGGCTACTGGGTATTTACCATAAAGATACAAATGTATTCATCTGAAGGGGCACTTGCACCCCAGTGTATATAGCAACAGTGTCCACAATAGCCAAACTATGGAAAGAACCTAGATATCCATCAACAGATGAATGGATATAGAAGATGTGCTATGTATATGCAATGGAATATTATGTAGCCAGCAAAAATGCAGCAGCAAAAATGCATTTACAACAACATGGATGGAGCTATAGGGTATTATGCTAAGCAAAATAAGTCAATCAGTGAAAAACAAGTATAATGTATCACTAATATGAGGAATCTGAGAAACAAGACAGAGGGTCATAGGGGAAGGGAAGGAAAAATTAAACAAGATGAAACCAGAGAGGGAGACAAACTATACGAGACTCTTAGTCTCAGGAAACAAACTGAGGGTTGCTGGAGTGGGTGGGGGGGAGGGTTGAGTGTCTGGGAGATGGGTATTGGGGAGGGTGTGTATTATGGTGAGCACTGTGAATTGTGTAAGACTGATGAATCACAGACTTGTACCCCTGGGAAAAAATACATTACATGTTAATTTTAAAAAAGATAGAGAGAAATGGTGAGAAGATGAGTGTATCAGTGGGGTGGCAGGGCTGGGAGAGTTCAAAGAGATAATAAGAAGCCACATCACATGTAGCCACATGCTTCATAGGGGTGGTCTGGCTCTTAGTCTTGTGGAAATGTTGGAGTAGGACAGTGGTAGCAAGATCTGGTTTAGATTTTAATAGAATGACTCTAGCTATTGAGTCAGGAAATGATTTGGGGATGACTTTTTTAGAGGTAGAGAGATCAGTGATATCTCTTTAGACTTATTAAATAAATATTTTTAACATAAGTCTTTTGGGTAAATTTTTTAAATTCGTCACCCAGTGAAATGAATTCAACAAAATATATACAGTAGTTTCGTATGACAGAAAGTTTGCTAAGTCTACTGCTATAGTCAAATAGGACACCATTTTTCTCTGTATCCTTTTAAAGCTATTAAATATTTGATTCTCTACCACCTTTCTTAGTAAAAGTTAATACTCTTTTTTATAGGAGTTTGTTTAAAACAAAAGTAACAATTGCCATGAATTGTCACTTAAAATTAGATATACTCTTCAAAAAAGAGATACTAAAACAACAGAAATGTATTAGCAGACTGTTTCACCCTCCTGTGACTTCATCATCATCTCTTTGCCAAGAACTCCACATCTGTTGAAGGTCTAGTATGTGTCAATCATATGAGAAAATAAAGGAGTCCAGAAATTGGTATTCTGATGGTAAGGTGACAAAAACTTACAGTAACTGACTCTTGGCAGCATTAACATGTTTTGTTGTTGTTGTTGTTTGTTTTGTTTTGTTTTCCATTTGGGTGGATTTTATGGTTTCAGTTGAACTGCAAGTCCTTCATCTCAAAAAGGATCAGCCTTTGTGGGCTACGTAAGCATGCTATAAGTACTCTTTGAGGTTCTAGCAAGCAAAAAGAGGTTAGTGAGTTCAGCTTTTGGCTGAACTTCAGACAGATCATTTAAATCACTGATTGATCTGCTAACCTGATAAAGAACATGGTTTCACGCAGCAAAGACCCAGAGTATTTAGCAGGGAAACACATGCCTGTACTGTAATGTATTTTTCAAGACATTTTTCCAGGATCTCTTTGGACTGGAAACCAGGGCCATTTCCCTTACAAATTGAGGGTGTTTGTGTCAACAAGGAAATTAGATGAAAATGCTAAGATTTTTAAAGATTTGAAGTTGGTATTAATAGATGGATTAATTCTCCACCCACTTATTATTTAATAATATTTCTCTTTTACTGTGTATCTTGAGAAATCACATTGATATTTAGTTTTTGCTATAGTATGAGTTTTATTATAAATGCTATCATTAAGTCAGTGTTTTCCTATTAGTATGTTTTCTAAACTATAAAATTTTATTGTCCAATCCTTGTTTTTAACTTAAAACATTAAAATTATTAAGCATAACAATGGAGTTCTAGTCCAAGATGATAATGTATGAAGATTCTGAACTCACCTCCTACCATGGAGACACCAAGTCTACAGATACTTATGGAATAATTTCTTTAAAGAAAAAAAAAAAAAAAACCTTATGGGTGACTAAGTGATGCCTATACATGGGACAAACACCACTGTCTTTTTGTGAAGGAGGTCCCTTTGCACGTCTTAGAGTTTTGGCCTGAGGGGCAGGCTTCAGATTTGGCACACATTTAGTAGTCTATGGAATTGCTCTCTAGGAACATAGGCTATGATTACTATCACAGTGCCTTGTTCCAGTTTGGCAACATCACCAAGAAAAGAATTCATATGTACCTCTGAAGCCCCAGTTTCTCCAATTGCTGCCTGGGGATACCACCCAGGTTACCTAGCTATGATAGCAAGATGGGCATTTTGTTGTAGTCCCACAAGACTGTATACATTTTTATGTTTTTCTTAAAAAGATTTTATTTATTTATTGTCAAAGAGAAAGAGGAAGAGAGCATAAGCTGGCAGAGTGTCAGGCAGAGGCAAGAAGAGAAGCATACTCCCAGCTGAGCAAGGAACCCAATGTGGTACTCAATCCTAGGGTCCTGGGATCATGACTTGAGCCAAAGGCAGCAATTTAACCATTTAAGCCACCTAGGCATCCCTATTTTTATACTTCTAAAAGCTGACACCTGAGGATCTAGTTTTCAGTCAGTCTGAATATAGGTACCAAGATAATCCCCTCTGAGACACTGGAAGGTCTTGGTGCATTCTCAATTACTGGGAACTATTAAAACTTTAATAGGTTGCTTGGACAATCACAAAGGTTTGAGAGACAACCAGGTGCTGAAGCAGGGTTGAATGACAATATTCATCTCCTACAGGGGCCACTTCTTCAAGACTAGAAGTGGTGGATGTCTGATGTACTCTATAGAAGTCAACAGAGATTCAAGCAAAATGAAAAAACAGAAGATTATGTTTCAAATGAAAGAATAAGATAAAACCTCAGAAAGAAAAAAATTAAAAAAAAAAGAACTTAATGAAATGAAGATGTGTATTTTATCTGATAAAGTGTTTAAGGGCCATAAAGATGCTTATCAAATAGGGGAGAAAATGGATAAACACAGCAAGAACTTAAAACAAAAACAAAAACACAGATGGGAAATATAAGACAGTATCACATAGAAGTCACAGAGCTGAAGAATACCATAACTTAACTGAAAAATACATTAGAATACACTTATGTTCAATCAATATCAGTCTATATGAAGCAGAAAAAAGTGCTAGTCAACTCAAAGCTGAGGCAGAGGAACTCATGGCAGCAAAGAGAAAGAAGAAAAATGGAGATACCTTGAGGAATTTATGGGGCGTCATCAAATGGACTAGCATTCACAAATGAACTATAGTACTCCCTGAAGGAGAAGAGAGAGGGGCAGAAATCTCATTTGAAGAAACAATGTCTGAAAACTTTTCTAAACTAGAGAAGAAAACAGAACTCCAGATACAGAAAGCCCAGAAAATTCCAGATAAGGAACCCCAAAAGACTCACACTAAGACACATTAAAACAAAAATGTCAAAAGTTAAAGACAAAGAGAGAACATTACAAGAAGCAAGAGGAAAAAAAAGAAACAACTTGTTCTGTACAAGGAAACACCCACAAGACTATCAGCAGATATTAAACAGAAACTTTGTGGTCAGAAGTGCTAATAGGAAAACAAAAACAAAAACAAAACAACAAACAAAAGACTCCAAACAAGAAAACTCTAGTCCATAAAGTTATCTTTCTGGACAGGTAAAGAATTTCCCCAAACAAGCAAGAGCTGAAGGACTTCATCATCACCAAACTGGTTTTTCAAGAAATGTTAAAGGGACATCTTTAAACTAAAAAAAAAAAAAAAAAAAAAAAAGTTCAAAATTGTAACAGAACACATATGAAAGACTGAATCTCACTGGACAGGTAAATATCTGGTAAAGATAATGAATTAATCACTTATAAATCTGTTATGAAGATTGAAAAAGGTAGTAAAAATAACTATAACAATTAGCTAAAGGATATAGAAGATAAAAAGATGTAAAATGTGACATCCAAAACATAAAAGGTACAGTGGGCGTAGTAATAAAGTTAAGCTTTAAAATGAGATTAAATTTGACAACTTAAAATATACTATTATAGATAAAAAATGTTTTGTGTGAGCCTCATGGTAACCACAAAGCCAAAACTTATACTAAATGCACAAAAGGTAAAGAGAAAGCCATGAAATCATGCCACTAAAGAATGTCATCAAACCAGAAAGGAAGAGAGCAAAAGAAGAAAGAAATAGAGGGGAACTATAAAAATAGCCAGAAAACAGTTTTTAAAATGATAATAGCACATACCTATCAATAATTATTTAAATGCAAATGGATTAAATTTTTGTAGACCCAAGAGTGGCTGAATGGTAAGAAAGCAAGAGCCATCTATATGCTGCATACAAGAGACTCACTTTAAATGAAGGAATACACACAGACTGCAAATGAAGGGATGGATAAAGATAGCCTATGCAAATGGACACCAGGAGAAAACTGGAGTTACTATACCTAGACAAGATGGACTTAAAAATAAAGGCTATAATAAGAGACAGGTGCATCATATATTGATAAAGGGATTTCTCCAAAAAGATGTAACATTTATAAATATTTATGTATCTAACATAGGAGCACCTAAAAATACAAAGTAAATATTAACATACCTAAAGAGAGAAATAGCAATATAATAATAGTAGGGGATGTTGGTACTCCACTTAGATGAATGGATAGGTTATCCAAACAGAAAATCAATAAGGAAACATCAGCCTTAACACATTAGGCCAGTAGACTTAACAGATAATTACAGAACATTCCATCCAAAAGCAACAAAATATATATTCTTCTCAAGTGCACGTAGAACATGTACAAAATAGATCATATTTTAGGCCACAAAAGAAGTCTTAATACACTTAAAAGGATTAATAACACTACCACAAATTAAAATAGTTAGTTTAGACTTATTCTTAGAAAACATAAATTGGATTCTAATAATATTTTCCATACATTATTATTTCTCTTCTATATTTCAAAACCTTTGATAATAGTTCTGTAATTACATTGTAAAATTTTTTCAATGATTGGTGAACAAACTAAGATGATTATCTGTCTTTTTTTTAAATTATTTTTTCTCTATTTTTCCAGTTCACTTTCCCTTCCTTCCTCCCTCTCTCCCTCTCTGTCTCCATTTCTCTCCCTTCCTTCCTCCCTTTCTCTCTCTTTTTCTTTCTTTCTCTCTTTCTTTCTTTCTTTCTTTCTTTCTTTCTTTCTTTCTTTCTTTCTTTCTTTCTTTCTTTTTTCTTCCTTCCTTCCTTCCTTCCACACTCTTCCTTCGTTCCTTCCATTCTTCCTTTCTTCTTTTCTTCCTCTCTATCCTTTTCTTTCTTTCTTTCTTTCTTTCTTTCTTTCTTTCTTTCTTTCTTTCTTTCTTTCTTTCAAGCTCTATGCCCACCATGGGGCTTGAACTCACAACGCTGAGATTGAGTTGCTTGCTACTGGGACTATTCCAGCCACTTACCTCCAGCTTCTACTTTTTAGTTTCAGTTCAAAGACTGCTGTTTTGTCGAATAAGAGTTACTCATTTTTTCTGGTGTTATTGGAGGGAAGATAGAAATATTTTATTTGGTAGAGATGAAACTCTAATTTTGTTGACAACACCTTTCTCTTCTTATCAGGAAAGAAGAAAGAAAGAAAGAAAGAAAGAAAGAAAGAAAGAAAGAAAGAAAGAAAGAAAGAAAGAGAGAGAGGGAGGGAGGGAGGAAGGAAGGAAGGAAGGAAAAGAAAAAAGAAAAGAAAAGAGAAAAGAAAACACAAAAGGTTTGGGGATAGAGATTTGGTTGTCCCTCAAAGAAGAGTAAAAATGGAAACTCATTTGCCAGAACAGAACTAAAGGAAGAAAATTCCCAAGCAAAAAGTACATGAAAGGAATTTTAAAAATTTAGAAAAAAATATGCAGCAAAAAAATAATTTTAATATTTTCTAGCCTTAGAATATTTGTTTTATGAAAATGGATACTTTTCTGTGCTTATAATTTATGTTACTTTTATTCTTGTTAGTTTAACACTAGATTTGAGGATCTGGAGTGACAAGGATATTGACTCATACTTCTCAGTATATTTAACAGGATCAACTGAAGTGGGTATTTTAAAAAATTTTTTTAAATGTTGTATTTGGGGGCACCTGGGTGGCTCAGTAGGTTAAGGCCTCTGCCTTCAGCTCATGTCGTGGTCCCAGGGTCCTGGGATCCAGCCCTGCATCAGGCTTTCTGCTCAGCGGGGAGCCGGCTTCCTCCTCTCTGTCTCTGCTTGCCTCTCCACCATTTGTGATTTCTGTCTGTCAAATAAATAAATAAAATCTTTTTTAAAATGTTGTATTTATTTTTATTTGAAGTAGAGGTGTAATTAATATGTATTGGGCAATTATGAAAACTTTTGTTTGATATTGTTTATTTTTTTACTCCAGATGTATTTTTAAAACTTTAATTGTCAGGAGAGCCTCGGTGGCTCAGTTGGTTAAGCTTCTGCCTTCAACCTCAGGTCATGATCTCACAGTCCTGGGATCAAGCCCGGTGTTGGGCTCCCTGCTCAGTGAAGAGTCTGTTTCTCCCTCTCTCTCTCTCTCTCTCAAATAAATGAATTAAAACAGCTTAAAAAAAATTGTCAGAATGTATCCTTTTTTCTCACTCTGGATCAACTAAGACTCAGTTGACTACTGTTTCACAGGTAATATGTAACAGAATTAAAATAATTATAAAATGAATTTTTTTTTCTATTCTATCTCTCAGTTATAAGTATACCTACATGAGTTTAATTTAAGTCAAAATGATCAATTTCCTGGTATCTGGTAAAATGTAGATACAGTTTACATTGCTGGTGCTCAACACAAGATTATGCATTGAAATGGTATCTGATATAGTACGTTCAGTAGGTATTCAGGTGTTGAAAAATTTTATTATAATATTCTTCATGAATAAAATAAAAAAAAGTTTGGCAGTTTTATTCAATTCAACATTATTTATTGACTATTTACTCTCTTTGGTACTGCACTAGGCATTACTGGGGATGTTTAACTCAGCAAGACAGATTTATGCCTTTTGTCCTGAAGGAATTTACTATGTTCAGGAAAATTATTTTGGTCAAAGGTTTCTTGTCAGGTTCCTACACTGACAGACAGCCATTGTATATAAATAAAAGCAAACACTGACTTCTTTGAACGATTCCTCCTTTCATTCTGAAACACTTTTACCCAAGCCCACTTTGCTGACCTCAAATCCTGCCATTTCTATGTATTACATCTTTCATGCCATTTTTTAAAAAATATTTTATTTATTTATTTGACAGAGATCACAGGTAGGCAGAAAGGCAGGCAGAGAGAGAGGAAAGGAAGCTGGCTCCCCACAGAGCAGAGAGCCCTATGTGGGGCTCCATCACTACCCGAGCTGAAGGCAGAGGCTTCAGCTCCTTTCACCCAGGTGCTCCTTTCATGCCATTTTCTAAAGGAAGCCTTTCTGTTTGCTGGTGACTGGGTTAATGTCTCATGGTATACATTTTCAAAACACTCTTTACCCACTGCGATCTCCATAATTACTTCTCTGTGTTTGTTTAATATTTGCCTTGCCTTCTAGAGTCTATGCTATCAGAAGAAAGGAGCCATTTTCCTTTACCTCCCGATCCCCAGTGTCCAGTGAATGTCTGACTCAATGATAATTGATTGACTAAATGGAGAATTGGTTAAGACACATAGCTAATACTCTTTTTGTGAACTATTTGAGAATATAGAATTTTCAACTTTAAAGTATCCTTTTCCTATATTCACCAATTATTAACATTTTGCCACATTTGTTTTCTTTATCTCTCCCTATTTTTTCTTTTCACATGTAATTTAAGCATATATCACCAGGGAACAAGAAAATCATTCTACGAAATCACAGTGCAATGATCTTCACAAGGAGTTTAAAACTGATAAAATACTGTAGTCTTTCCTAGATCCACATTCAGATTTCCCCCAGTTCCTATAATCCTCCCTTTCTGTTTAATCTATGATCCATAGATGCTTTTATTTTATTTTTAAAAGATTTTATTTATTTATTTGACAGAAGGAGAGAGATCACAAGTAGGCAGAGAGTCAGGCAGAGAGAGGGGGAAGCTGGCTCCCCACTGAGCAGAGAGCCCGATGCGGGGCTCGATGCAGGGCTTGATCCCAGGACCCCGAGATCATGAACTGAGCCGAAGGCAGCGGCTTAATCCACTGAGCCATCCATGCGCCCCTATAGATGCTTTTAAATTGGCAATCTATACTTATTATAATTATTATTATTTAGCATAATAATCATTTTACTTTGTTTTTGAAAGAGTGGTGACTTAAAGCTTACTTTTACTTTTTAAAAATACGACTTATTTAAAACTTTTGAACTATTGTAGATTCTGTAGTACAGAAATTACCAAATTAATGTGTGCCCTGAGGGCAGAATTTACATATGTCTTTATTTATTCTATAAGAGTAAGAATATTTTGAATTTAGGCTTTTAAAAAGTCATTACTACTGGTACAGCACATTGATATTAAAATATGATTTCAACAAACAGGACCCTCCATGCTGAACATTTACATAGTTCTGAAGAACAGATAAGAAAATTTTCCAGTCTTTAATTTTCTCCTTGAATTACCTTCTTCATGAATCTATGTTTACCCGTAGGGCCTTAAAGAGAATGAAAAAAAAAAAAAAAAAGAAAAGAAAAAAGAAAACCTGCCAGATAAAACATACAATATGAAAAAAATATCACTTTTTTAGATTTTTCTTTTCAATACCATGGAACTTTCTAAAAGAAATCAATGTAGAGGAAAGATATAACAGACCTGTCCAAAGAACTTCCGCTATTTTAACTCAGTACCATCTTTTTAAAAGCTACAAGAATAAACATTGTTGTATTGAAGAAGTGTCTGTTAGAAGTGACAATAGACATTGCAATCGGGGCCCATTTCACATTCACTGTGAACAGTTGGATATTATTGAACAGGCTTTGCCCTTTACTAGTAAGTCCTGCAGCTAATCTTATTAAGAACCAGTGGAAATGGTAGTTATATAGAAATCAGAAGTTAGCTACACAGTGGAAGATTCAAAGAGGTTTTCATTTTTGTTAAATACTTTTTCTGTGTTTATGTAGGTTATCTCATTGAATTAATTATATTTCCAATATTTTAAATTGAATCAAATAGGTTATACATTGACGTTCCTCAAATGAACATATTTGAAGATTTAGTTCTGTCAAACATGGGCCAATCTACCTTGAACATGCTTTAGATAATATTAAAGAATTTTGATGATCCTTTGAAGAACACAGACCCTTGCCTTAAATGACTTATTTTTCCTCTTAAATAACTGATAGAGGAGGAATTAGAACTGACTCTACAAATTCTTTGTAAGTCCTAGATTCCTCTAAAATATTGTACATAAAGGACATGGCCATTGTGGTTTTGTCACCAACTGATTTATGCCATATTAGTGACTGTTGGAACGAACAGATTATGTTGTGTTCTATGACACGGGTCCTTCTTGTGACTGGGACCTATTAATCATTTAAATTTTCCAAGCCTTGGTTATGTTAGGAAGAGACTAGGATAATTTGGAAAACCTGAAGTTATGTCAAATGACTGTTCTGTTCATGACACTTCAAAGTTTCCCCATTTCACTCAGAATAAAACTAAATGCTCTTAAAATAGCTTTCAGGACCCTTTGTGATCTATCCCTATTTCCTTGTCAAAACTCATCTCCATTGGGGTACTTGGGTATCTCTGTCAGTTAAACATCCAACTTCTTATTTATTTGTTTTAACAGATTTTATTTATTTATTTGAGACAGAGAAATAGACAAAGAGAGAGAAAAAACAAACAAACAAACAAAACAGAAGTTTGGGGGAGGAGCAGAGGAAGAGGGAGAAGCAATTCCCTTCAAGCAAGGAGCCTGATGTGGGGTTTAATCCCAGGACCCTGAGATCATGACCTGAGCCTAAGGCAGATGCTTAACCAACTGAGCCACCCAGGTGCCCCTCAGCATCTAAAGCTGATCCCAAGGTTGTGAGTTCAGTCCCAGTGTTGACCTCTACACTAGATGTGGAGCCTACTTAACTACTTAAATAAAATAAAATAAGGTAAAATAAATAAAATAAAATAAAATAAAATAAAAACCTAATTTCCATCCACTATTCTCCATCTAGCTAATGACATCTCTGTTTTTACACTGTGTTTTTATACTTCTCCTAAACTTTTCATTAAGTACTATATTTTCTCTGAAGTCTACTTAGACAAGCGTCCTTCTTTAAACTTACAATTCCGGCTATCTGTTCTCTTTTTTTCCTCAGTTCACGTGTTATGCCCATAATATACAACCTGGAGTAAAGTAAGATGAAGGTGATGACTTAAGTAGTTAATTAGTGTAATGATTATTTCTACCATCTTATTTTTTTTTAAGATTTTATTTATTTATTTGACACACAGAGAAATCACAAGTAGTTAGAGAGGCAGGCAGAGAGAGAGAGGGAAGCAGGCTTTCCGATGAGCAGAGAGCCCGATGCGGGACTCGATCCCAGGACCCCGAGATCATGACCTGAGCTGAAGGCAGAGGCTTAACCCACTGAGCCACCCAGGCGCCCTCTACCATCTTATTTTTAATGCATCATACACACACAGTGAAGAAAGTTGGCAAGTTAGCTATTTGAACATTGAATGAATTTGAGAAAGGAATATCAAATGATAAAAAAGGTACAATGGCAATTGAGTATGGCATAGAAAAAGTACATAAAGGGTATATTAAACTATGTAAAAATACATTATCAATAAATTCAATTTAAATAGGGTTTAGCATTAGAAAGTTAGTTGGGTATATGTAATGTGTTTACAAAATGCATATGCATATCAGTAAAATGCTATTTAGATTGACATGAAGCAAAAATCTTTCTCCATAAATTGGATGTGATGCTTTTATATTTAGTTTTTTAAATATTAGGAATTTATTTTTATTTTTTAAAGGTTTTATTTATTTATTTGAGAGAGAGAGAGAGAGCAGGAGCTGAAAGGAGTAGGTTCAGAAGCAGGCTCCCTGCTGAGCAGTGAGCCCAATGCAGGACTTGATCCCAGGACTCTGGGATCATGACCTGAGCTGAAGGCAGATGCTTAACTGACTGAGCCACCCAGGCGTCCCAGATGTGTTGTCTTTAAATAGAAAATCTCACTCAGCATTTGGATAAGCTGTTCTCCTTAATTTAAAATCGTTATTCATATATGAAGGTTGTAATAATTCCCTTGGCAAACTTATTTAGGGTATAAATGAGTTTACAGATAAATTATTTAAATGACAGCTATAAAAATGAAGCTAGGATATCAGAAAATGAATTTTTTGTTATTGCAGATTGGCTCTTGGAGATGGTAGAAAATAAATAAATAAAAGAAGAGATATAATGGTAGACATTATTATTTAAAATGTTAAAATTAAAATGAGAAGCATGGTCTAACCTAAGTTGGACACATGGGTTATTTTTCCCTAAAATATGCTATACAGTGTGCTAGAAACAAAAATCTACACAAAATTATTAAGTTTTGGCAAGTAAAAGTCTACTTTCTGATTTTTTTTGGTGGAAAAAAGAAGTATGATAAATTTATAAAACCACAAGTACTACTCAGTCTAGTGGAGGAGGTAAAGGATTAAAAAATTAAACTAAACTTAATGGTCAAACTCAGAAATGCTGGGAAGAACTGCATAGCCTTTAAATATAGTTTAGAACTCATAAAAAGAAATGCAACTTTATTCTTTTCTTAGTATCTCCAATATTTGTGAATAAAAGCTCTATAAATGTCAATTAAACAGAGCATTTGGGGGAGTGTGTGTGTGTGTGTTTGTGTGTGTGTAGCAATTTGAGTTGGAGGAAGAGGTCTCAACAGTGAGGTAGGACAAAGATTTTGTAAAAGATCTGTGTTTTGAATTGTGTATACCTGAAGTTGAACCCATAAATAAAAGTGGAGGCTAAAAATATTTAAGTAGCTCAGGGAACATTATAGTTTGCTAAATGACTAAAGAAAAAGTACTGTCCAGAATATTTTAAATTTATTTAGTTATTTAAATTCATGTTTTTATTGTGAGTGATCCCTACTTTATTTAGTATGAAAATTTACATAGATGTGCTCCATTTTGTGACCCTAAAATCAATATATAAGTTATTTAGTTTTGAATAAAAATGTTGGTGTTTTTATTTTACTTACAACAATGTATCTATGTCTAATCACACACACCATCTTCCTGAGATATTTCTTTGAATGCCTTGCATATTTAGATTGTTTTTTTTTAAGATATAGTTTTTTTTTTTTAAGATTTAATTATTTATTTAAGAGAAAGAGAGAGAGAAAGAAAGCATGTGCATTAACAGGAGGGAGGGGTGAAAGCAGACACCCTAATGAGCAGGGAGCCTGATGTGGGACTCTATCCCAGGACTCTAGGGTCATGACCTGAGCCAAAAGTAGCCACTTAACTCACTGAGCCACCCAGAACCTCCATAGTTTCGATTTTTTGTTTGTTTGTTTGTTTTTGTTTTTTTAATACAATCTTCTTAGCTTTTTATCAGACTACCAAAATGTCCTGACCCCAACCACTGAATAGCAAAGACCGGCTTCCAATTCTTAACAAGAAGTTATAAAAAGTTCAGTTAACGCAGATGTTAAATACAATAAAAGTATCTATATTTCTCGCATTGCTTTTCAGGATCCTTTTTGACTTCCTCAAACTGACGTTCATGGTTGGAGCCCACCTATTCACCTCTGACAAAGTGCCCCAAGCACATCTTTATTCTGGATGTTTAGGTTCCAAAGTTTTAAAGAGAGTATTATTTACCCTACATTGAATCTTTAATTCCATTCCTATTTCCTTTCTTAAAATTGATTTCTTTGAAGATAATTCATGAAAAATTGAGTCTTCTAATGGCAGTTTAGAATATTTTCTCCTGGTTTTAAACAAGCAAATATATCCCAATATATAGTTCAATAGTACTCTAAATTATACCACTTATTGGTCAATAAGAAGCCAGTCCAAGTTGAATGTACATCTAATCTCTCCATGTAGAGTGGAGATCCTTTCAATCTGGGATTATTATGGTATCTGCAGGTTCATCTATGGTCTTCTATTTCAGCTCACCTCAGTGAACAGCTATTCACATAAAAAAATTCATGCAAGCCATCAAAAAACCTAAATCTTGCCATTTGCAGCTCTGCAGATGGAACAAGAGGGTATTGTGCTAAGAGAAATAAGTCAATCAAAGAAAGACAATTATCATATGATCTCACTGATATGAGGAATTTGAGAGGCAGGGTAGGGGGTTGGGGGGGAAGCAAGGGTAAAATGAAACAAGATGGAACCTGACCCGGGAGGGAGACAAACCTTAAGAAACTCTTAATCTCAGGAAACAAACTTGAGTGTTGCTGGAGTTGGGGGAGGGATAGGTTGGCAGGGTTATGGACATTGGGGAGGGTATGTGCTATGGTGAGTGCTGTGCATTGTGTAAGACTGATGATTCACAGACCTGTACCCCTGGGGCAAACAATGTATTATACGTTAATAAAAAACGGAGGAGGCAAAAAAAAAAAAAGAAAAAAAAAAAAGAAAACACATGTATCCGCAAACATATAGAGAATTGTTTACAGCCATAGGAAAGACCAAATAAATGCACAGGGAGAAAAAGACACCTTCCCTTTTCCACTATTTTGTTCCACAGTCTCAGATGTGCAGCTACTACTCAAGTAAAAAATTAACAACGTGCTCAAACTGTAATTCAGCTGCTTCCTCTAAATCTCCACTGATCATTTTAAAACAAGAAGGGAGTGTTTACTTTTGTGAAAGTAATGATCTTATTTAGAATTTTCCCCCATAAATAAATAAATAAATAAATAAATAAATAGTGATCTGTCCCCAGAGATAAGAAAATACTCTTGCAAGGCTGAAAAAAAATGGGCGGGAGGGGGCGTTTAGGTCTGATATTAGTTAAAGTTTCATGAATCTAAGGATGTACCTGTGTATACTTATGTTCATCATGTTACTACCAAGATTTCGAAATTATATCTTCTCCAAATATTTATTCCCTTATTTTTATAGGCCTTAATATTATTTGACTCATAATTTGTAATTATATTGGAGTAATCACCTCTAGCTCTATATATATAATCTATGTGTGTGTGTGTGTGTGTGTGTGTACCAATGATGAAAAGTTTACATTTGTAAGAAATGTGGAAAAAAAAATCTCAAATTTCCATTACTAAGGGATAAAATAAAAACGTTAGTGAATTTATTGATATTATTTTTCCATATAATATGTTTTTCCATAATCAGATACATAGTCATTACATTAGATAATTTTGTGTTTCTCACATAAATAATGAACAATTTTAAAAAGATAACGAACAATTTACTATATATTATTTCAGTGTGATTTTGAATATTGTACAAAACTTCATGATTTTTTTCACTATTGGTTATTATTATGAGTTATTATTACACATAAAGCTTTACGTAAATCCTCATAATTTTTACTCGTTAAGTTACTAAAAGAGGATGACTGGATTAAACACTCACTGAACTCAAGTTTTAGCTCCTTTAACATTCTGTACAATTACAGCTCCATCAACAGCGCATGGCAATACATATTTCTTCCTAAATAGTATCTCACATAAGAATTCTGTGGTTTTTATATTTGTTATAACACATTATCATAACTTTAAAAAAAGTTAAGCTATCATGTCAGGTTAAATGCTAACCTTAAGCTAGTTTTATGTGAAACTGGTCAGAAAAGAAATCTGGTTAAGTAAAGTGTTTCTACCTTTTTCTCAACCTTCTTTTCTTGTTATCAATCCTCCTCTGTCACTGCAAAGGTGTGTATACATGCACAAACACACTTATATATGAAAGAAATCTACTCCATTCTATTAAATATTTCACTTGAAACTGGTTGCACTAGAGATTAATAAAATTAGGTCTGACAGAGTTGCAAAACTCCCTGATAATTGGACTAGGAAGTGTGATTTACCTATTATTTAGAATATGATTTTAAGCATTTTTACACTTGTGAAAGACTATCTAATTTATACAACTGTTTATCCTTTACTATATTTGGAATCTAGCTTTTAACTCTAACTTTATAGTTTTAAAATGAATACACAAAGAAATGGAGTACTCACAGCAACACCAAAACAACAAAAAAGACCTAACTCAGAATTCTTCAAAGATAAGTATGTGAGTATGCCTACTATCATTAGCTGTATCATGTGTATGTGTTTTTAGATGGGGGTTAACTTCCCCACAGGTCCAAAAGCTATCCTTCGACAAGCTTGTGAACAGCTAACAAAGTAGCAGAACAAAAATAACAATATTAAAATGAGAAAAGAAACTTCATTATCTGCCAGTGTTGCCTTTTTTAAGATCATGAGAAAAGATATTAAGAAGTAAATTATACTGACCTTTGCAACCCAGAAAGAGACTGGTCTTTAAAGCTTATTCTTCTGATTTGAGCCTAAATACCCTTATTGCATGTCACATGGAATATAATATACTAACTTACAGAAAAAAATGTATAATATTAAATTCTAAGTGAATATAAATCCCTAAGGGAGCAACAGATTAATCTAGAAGGCATTTTACAAATTTTGTTTCAAAGAAGCAAAAATTAAATAATTTAAAAAATATTTTCATTTGAGTCTTTTCAAGGACTTTCATTTAGCTTGAAAAATATAACATTCTCATGTTTTTAAAATCGTATCACACATTGAGATTTTGCTGTCATAAAAATAGTACTTCATTTGCCTAGAGAATTGCATCAGTTACTAAAGTTTCAATTGATCAAATGCTAATATATGATACATTTTAATGCTCTGAGGAAAGCTACTTGATTCTATGTATTTTCAACTGAGTCTATCTTAACATTTCTCTTCTGATTCCTAATGAGTAGGACATTTGTTATTAGGGAAAAAGGAACCTACAAAAGATTTGTGAAAATGGAAATGTCATACTCGGAATTATTCTGTATTGTCTGCTTCTGTGAGGTTCTGGTTTTTATTGTGAGCATCCTAAATGACTTTCTTTTTCTCATTTCTCTGCCTGATAACAAGTAGGCAAAAGCCAAATGGGAATAAGAATATTGAGTCCTAGGTATAAATACTGCCTTTACCCATAATCAAATGAATCTCTTTGGAAAAGTCATGTACCAAATCAAGACTTGAGTCTCATCTAGATGTAAGATACAGTCTTGGTCAACTGACTGTTACATAGTAAGCAGATTAGTAATGTTAAATGATTAATATTTTAATCCACTTTTATCTTTTTGAGAAGAAGTCCTTCAACCCATTTCGCAAGAGGCATTCATCTTCCTGGGAAGTATAGCAGACTAGGATTTATTACAGAATGAATTAAAATAAAAGTGTAACAGTCAGTTTTGACATATATAATTCATGCAATAAGACTATACACACACACACACACGCACACATGATAATTATGCAATGCTGAAGGAATTAAAAATTTCCATATTAATTTAGCACTCTTATATTCTCCAAACTAGAAGCCTCTTGCCCAGAGATGATACTCTACATCCATGACATTCAGGCCTTACGTTTGTGGTACTGTATAGAGTGGAATATTTTAGAATGAGAAATAAAAAACAAAACAACAAAACAAAAAACACCAACCCATGTCTTTTCCTTCCCTTGAGAAATGGTAGAAAGATAAAAGCAAGAAGAGTGAAGCAATCAGAAATAATTATCCATCTTTTCTCTCAAGGATCTGGTTTTATAAGCAGCAGATATACATATATTACATATTGGAGGTATAGGAAAGACAGAGGGTCATAATCTCTCTCTTTTTTTAAGGCACTAGAACAATTAACTCTTGGGTCATCCCTGAAAGAAGCTGAAATGTAACAAAAATGACTGGTAAAATTCTCTGGACCTGAGGTTAATTTCCCCACATTACCCTCAGTTTTCATGAGTCATGGATGCTGACTTGCCAGGCAGTTACCTTTTATGGGGCCCGTTTTGTCAGAGAATATGACCTTGCAAAGGAGGGGATAAAATGCCTAACTTGAATGCATGGAGTGCTGAGAAGATACTCCTGGCTTTGAGTCAGTAGAGACTAACCTGGAGCAAAATCATCCAGAGAGCAGGGCTGGGCTCTGTCTGAGGCATGAGTCATGTCTGCTGCGGCTAAGATGGAAGGTGCATGAAGGGAATCGATACTGGCTAAGTCACAGATCATTTTATAAATCTCTGCCACTTTCCTCCAATTAAGAAGGAAAAGAATAGGAAAGAAGAGGCAGAAACTGCCTTTTTAAAATTCACACATGGTTTATTAGCAAGAAATGGGGCACTGTTTATCTGAATCTAGATTGTACGTCTCTCCAGTATAATTTAGGTATTTACAAGAGTCTGTGTACTCTTGTCAGATTAGATGATCTCTAAATGTTTGTTCAATTTTAAATTTCTTTAAGACATTTTATTCAAATTTGTTAAGGATGACGTGAAATGTTGGGTATAACTCTTACTCTTATCAGTTTACAGATTATTTAGGAAAAAGCAAAATATCATGACAAAAATAACATGCAAATTTAAACATCAATAAACACAATAAACAAGAAAATTCAAAAGACATTAGTTAAAATACAGTTATTTAATATGAAACACAAAAAGGGGTATTAATATTTTGATACAGGGATAATTTATTAACATTTTAAGTTACCTCATAAGGCATTTTTGGAGACTAGCCTTAAGATACACCTTGATATATTTGTCCATTTATGTAACCAAAACCTGTATACTAGAAAATTTGTTATGCAGTAAGGCTACAGAAGTAAATAAAATAAAAGGAAAGTCTGGTCCTCATGAATCTTTATAGTCTGAGTTTAAGAAAGAATAAATACAATAAATAAATAAACCAAATACAAAATAGATCAGATTAGTGTATTTGGGGAGTATTTATCATAGAAAAATGTCACAGAAAAATACTTAGTTACAAAAGAATCTGAAAGTTTAGGAGACTGGTGATGAGTACTAGTGCAAAGGAGGATTTTTTTTAAAATTTTTAATTTATTTTTTTTAAATTAGCATATAATGTATTATGTGTTTCAGGGCTACAGGTCTGTGGTTCATCAGTCTTACACAATTCACAGCACTCACCACACAACATGCCGCCCCCAGTGTCCCTCACCCAGCCATGCCATCCTTCCCAGCCCTCTCCCTTCCAGCAATTCTCAGTTTCTTTTCTGAGATTAAGAGTCTTTTATGGAAAGTGGTGGGAAATTCAACCGCAAATGTTGGTAGTGGCTAGACTTTGCAATGTGTTGATTACTGTGCACTGCAGTTTGGATTTTGTGTACTAGATAGTGGGAAACCACTGAAAAGTTCCAATAACAGAAGGATACCTATGAAGTTTCTCTTTAGGAAGAAAAATCTAGCAAAACCAAAGAGAAGGATTAAAAGCTTGTAGAGATTACTAGAGTCACGTGAACCAGATGTAATTCATAGCAGTGCAAGGCTTAGGTAAAGATCTTTGGCTGCTTAGCATTATTGGGAGACCCCTGAAAAAGTTGTTCCGGAAGAACTTGACCTGACTAGTCAAAAGGAGTTCCTGCAGTTTGGGCAGGAGGTGATACAAAGAAAATAAAGAACCTAGTCGGCTATCTATTTATTCATTTATTTCATTTACTGATTCACTTATGAATTTACTAACAAAATCCTTTTTGGGTGCCTATGATGTACCCCAGATATAGTTCATGATAAGGAGCCATGATTAATAAGACATGATGCTTCTTACCAGAGGCATGAAATTCATAGTGTCCATGGAATGGTCTAAAGAAAAGGGCAGGCATATGTACAGAAGCAAAAGAGGAGGCATCTGATTGGATCAGTTGGTAGAGCATGTGACTCTTGATCTCAGGGTCATGAGTTCAAACCTGACATTGAGCATGGAGATTACTTGGAAAAAGGAAAAAAAAAACAAAACAAACAAACAAAAAAAAAGAAGCAGCAGCAGCAGAAGAGGCAGAGAGAAGACATGATCCACTGTACCTCTGGGAGGGAAAGAACAAGAACCTTATCCCCAGGACACCTGGGTGGCTCAGTGGGTTAAAGCCTCTGCCCTTGGCTAGTGTCATTGTCCCAGGTTACTCGGATCAGGCCCCCTTCTCAGGTGCTCTGATCAGCGGGGAGCCTGCTTCCTCCTCTCTCTGCCTCCCTTTCCACCTACTTGTAATCTCTGTCTGTCGAGTAAGTAAATAAAATCTTTAAAAAACAAAAACCTTATCCCCTAGAAATTCATGATTAATCAATCTTTAAAAAATAGTAAAAAAGTAACAGAGGCAGGGGTGGGGGAATTCAAAGAACTCCTGGAGAAAAGGGATCAGGTATTTAAAGTACCAAGAGATTAAGTGAGGGCATTACAGGTGAAGGGAACTGTAAGGTCAAAGTCTTGTATCTTAGATGTGAGAGGATAATGTCTTTCTCTAGGACAGTTGTTAAGGAAATGTAAAATAAAGCTTTTCCAAGGAAGTATTGACAACACATAATGACTACTCCCTAACAAATGTGAACATTGAGGTAAAAATTTCAAAACGTCTGTCTAAGCAAAAACCTTCAACCTACACTTGAAGTAGGAGGATTATGGAAGAGGGATTAGGCCTGGAGATTTAAATGTGGAAGTCAGGCAGGCAGGGAACAAATGGAAGAAGTTTCTGTATGTTTAGAATTAAGTATTTTTGCAGTATTTCATTAGTTCCACTATCAAAAGGACTAGAATAAAATTAAGTGAAATGCCTAACTAGACTTGATGATAAGATAAATTAACTGTATCTCATTTTTTATTATGTTTTGTCTTAATTTTTGTAAGTCAGAGAAAATGCCATAGCCAGTTCTGCATAAATTATATTACTGTGCTTTATATTATAAATTTATCTCCTTTAAATTCAGTACTTCAGGATATTCTATGATCTCAGGATCCAAGAGATATTGTTCCTAGATATTTTTGGTTAAAACATATATTTTGAAATTTATTATTTTCCTTAGCAGTAATTCTGTTCTGTTCTGGTCATGATCTCAGGGTCCTGGAATCTAGCCTGCTGACTGGCTCCCTGATCTTTGAGAAGCCTGCTTTTCCCTCTTTCACTCCCCTTGCTGTGTTTTCTCTCCCACTGTATCTATATGTCAAATTAAAACAAAAACAAAAACAAAAACAAAACTTTAAAAAAACACGGTGACATTTAACAGTATAGAGCTTTATGTGAAATTACATGTTTAACATTACTGAAGTGATTTGGACCCAGGTCTTTTAACTCTCTGAATTTTGTCTTTTACCTCTTAAACCTTTTATATTCATCAAAATTATGTGGCAAGTTTTCATTAAGCAATGCTTAGCAAGCAGATGTGTATACTGGCCCCCCGAAAAAAACTAATAATCTTTCATATCCAGGAATTATATGGAGTTTGAGATAAGGCACAATCATTGGCTTTAGCATTACATTTGTTTTTATGCCAGAACCTGCTTTGTGTCTAGGAGTCAAAGCACTTCAGGGGAAAAAAAAAGGAAAAAAGAAAAAAAGAAAGATCAATCCAAATATAGATCATATCTTTATGCCAGTACGTTGAATGACTGTAGTTCTTCTTTTAGAACTTGACGCCTTGAAGCAGAGATTTGTTGAAACTGACCTGTTCAGAGTTGTCCTTGGGCAGACTTAAACCTCCTGAGGTTAATGTAATAGAGACGGATCTGCCTTGGGACTGCTTAAAGTGTCACCTCCAGCTGTTCTTTTTTATTGGTCACCTGCTAGCCTGAGAGCAGAATAAATTGTAGAACAGATGTTTAGAATGTTTTACTTACTCTAGTGTAATGAGTAGGGCAGAAATGGAACACGCTAGGTCAGTCGATAATTGTGGGAGTGGTCTTGGAATATAATTTTCCAAAATGTGTTTGTAGTATCTTTTTTCTATTCATTCACTCAGCATATATTTATATGAACTCTTCCATGACCTAGGATTACATTGTGAAGCATGCCATCATGGTAGGGGTAAATATTAAAGAAACAGAAAAAGAAAAATTTAGTAGTAAATGATCTGAAAGGTGTAAAATAGGGTGATGGTGACAGAATATCTGAGGTCTGCGTTAAGTGAATGAAATGAAAGATTTATTGATATTTGAGTTGAGAACAGAATGATGAGAAGAAAGCAGCTATGCAAAGATGTGGAAGAGAAGTATGGGAGGTTTCTAGGAACTAGATAGATAAAGTGTAAAAGCCCAGGACAAAAATGTGTTCAGTCACTTTTAGAGACAGAAAGAAGGCCACCTGAGCCATAGTTTAGAGAGTTGAAGTGTATTTAGTGGAAGGCCTTCCAAAACCTGCTGGATGATTTCAGTTTTATTAATGTTCTAAGAGAACAACTGATGTTTTTTTTTTTAATTTTTAAACAGTGAAATATGATTTATATGGTTTAGTGGAAGTTAAGTTGTGCGAAGGCAAGAGTGAAGTACAGAGGCTTTTGCAATAAGTAGTTCAGGGGAGAATTGATGATAGCTTGGATATGGCTATAACATTTAAATGAGATTAAGGGATCTGATTCAGGATAGATTTTATATATTGAGCTACAGGACTTAAACATTAGAAAAGGAATGTAAAGAATAAAGCAGAGTGACTCCTAGATCCTTGACCGAAATAACTAGGCAGTACCAATCTGAAGATATAACATGGTTGGTGGGGAAGGGAAAGAATGAACAAAGGAAAAGTTAAGATGCTTGTTAGACACCTCTGTCAGTATAAATTGATTATTATCTATACTACTCTGGAACTTGGGATACAGTCCAAACTTGGTCATCTGAAAATCATCAAAGAGCAAAAGACACACCAATATTTAGATTTGCACCAGTGGAGTAAGGGACAGTAAAGAAACAAATGAAATACAGAATGAGTAAGAACCTGTGCTATTGTGTTTTCGCAGAGAACTAGAGAACATAGTGTTGAAAGAAAGATGGAGTGGTCAGCTACTGATATGTAGCTGAATAATTTGAGTAAGAAGAGAAAATTTAGGGATGTCTTGGTGGCTCAGTGGGTTAAGCCTCTGCATTTGGCTCAGGTCATGATATCAGGGTCATGGGATGGTATACCGCATGAGGCCCTCTGCTCAGCAGGGATGCTGCTTCCCCCTATCTCTCTGCTTCCCTCTCTGCCTACTTGTGCTCTCTCTCTCTCTCTCTGTCAAATAAATAAATAAAAACTTAAAAAAAAAAACAGAAAAAGAAGAAGGGAAAATTTGTCCTTTGGTTTGGCAAGATACAGTTTTTGGTGACTCGGTAACCTTAATAACTCAACCCCACAGTCCACAGTCCACACTATTTTGGACTGAGAAGTTTCACTTTAACCCTTTCAGTGTTATTAGTAATGCAGTAAAAGTAATGTAATCTATAGAATTATAGAATTACCGAGCAATGGCGATAAAATTCTCCTTGAAGTGGCATAAACAGGATGGTCCAAAAACCTGGTTGCTTCTGCCTTCCTCCGTCCACAATCACACACCACAGTTTATTTCCTCTCAGTGGACCTTATCGTAATGGGCAAAACCAGCCCTCTCACAAGTACAACTAATTGAGGAGCCTCTTCATCAGCAGCAGACATCATATTCAATCTGGTGAGTATGAGTAAGATTTTGAAAACTGAAATTCGAGATGGCAATTGGTTACTCTGAATTCAGCTTACAATCTAAAGAAGAGAGAGAAAAAAATAAAGAAGGGAGACAGTGTGGTTGTGAAGCCTTTGACTTTTTTCTATATTCATGTTCTGTTATCACATCTGATGTTAACTGTAAAGCACAAAAAAATAAACATACTTTCTTAATAGGGTAAGGTAACAGAAATGTAGGAGAGTAGACTAAAATGAGCCCATTCTGAACGTCATTCAGTATACCATCTGATGCAGAATAAACCCCATTAAACAAGTGCAGGTATTTCTAATCTGAAAAGACATGGTGCCTATCTAATCCTGCATTAAATTATATCTAAAGGAATTAATCTCTCTTGGTACACACTGATCAAATATTTTTATAGTTAATTACTTCTTGTAAGGCATCCTGGAGACTTCTATACACATTCAACATAAGTACATGTGTTGGCATTTTGTTTAAAATGTTTAATTTAGTTAGTTTGCTTTTCAGTTACTGAATTTTGTTTCCTCCTACAGGCTTTTTAATCTCCTTACGGACCCAACAATGAATTTATCACATAGCTCCCGCAGCTAAAAAGTTAATTTCTGAGGCAGATGGAGATGTTAGCCCTTGTGCTTTATTTGTGGGTGAGGGTCAGGCTGACAGAAGAAACAAAATATAGGTAACCAGAAATTCCTGCTGAAATTTTGACTTTTGGTATGATCCTTAGTAAGTCATCTAACCTCACTAGGAGTCACTGTCTGAAGTGGTGCAGTCAACAGGGAAAGGTACTGGTTTTCTATCTTTCAGAGTCAGGGTGTGAAATAATAATTGTGGTTTTGAATAGAAACAAGAAGAGTCTGTTTCTTTACAGGTGAAAAAAAATCTGTGATTTTGAAATATTACTCTAGCCTATGGAAATTGAAACTCTTTATTTTCTTCTCAAAACATTTTTAGTTCTGTCCTATTAAAATGATGTAAAAGGCGCAAGTTTCCTACAAAAAATATTTTAAAAATCAGCTTTGATATGAATGTTAGAATAGATTTAAAAAAAAAAAAAAAGAAACTTCGGACTCGATGGTTTTGTAACATTTTTTTTTGTTGCACAGTGTCCTTTCTAAAATAGAATTAAAATAAAAAAGGAGTTGTTTTATTTGCTTTGGGAATGTGGGGAAGAGCACCACCAACTTGGCCTCTCTTTTCATCTCAGCCAATAGCCCCAGATACATTTTTGGATAAGAATATGAACATACTCAATTAGAGACTTGATATAGAGAGTATGTTTTGAATTATAAAGTTAATAAATATGTAAGGTATTTACCATTATTGCACCCAAACACTTCTATCCTCAATCCATCTTAAGCAGGATTGATTTTTAGACTAATTTGCAAGGATTGCATTTGCTTGTTTGTTGCCCATTCTCTGATATATATTCCTTATCTTTTAAAAAATTCTAAAATATTCAGTGGTTGGGCACTTGGATGGCTCAAAAGGTTAAATGTCTGCCTTCTGCTCAGTCATGATATGGGGTCCTGGGATCCAGCCCAGTGTGAGAGTCTCTGCTGAGCCTGGGTTGGGGGGGTGGAGTGGGAGAGTGGGGAGGAGTGTGGGGGTCTCTTTCTCTCTCTGCCCCTCCCCCTGACTTGTGCTCTCTCTTAAATGAATAAGTAAAATCTTTAAGAAACATGAAATATTCAAGGGTTACTTTATTTTTCTTAATCTTTCTGTTAACCATTATTGGGTTTTCTTACTTCCAGAGGGAATCTCCCATGATCTAGATATATGATTCTAGCCACTTTAATGGACTTATGTGATTTTAGACCCATATCTTCATGGTCTTTCAAGTGGTAAATTCATTTAATTCTCCAGAAATGTTTTGGTTATTTACAAAGAATGGAACAATGATTCTAATATAAATAATGTTTTTTTTTTTTCCCCCTCAAGGAAAGTATAGTTTAAGGAGGCAAGCAAAGTCAGTAAGAAATTTTAATATAGTTATGTTTGAAATATTTTGTTACTTAAGGTCAAATGTAGTAGATCACAAAGCAATCTGTTGAGATTCATTGTTTATTGATGGCCATAATATGATTCAGAGGAATATGAAAGAGGTTGCATTTTGAAATATCAAGGCCTTTGCAGTGTAAAGTGGTAAAGAAATAATTAATCATTTACAAAGTTTTAGTACACAAGTCTATTAGGTCAGGCTGTCAAAACTGTGATATAAAACACATAAGTACAATTAAGATGACTCATTTTTCTTATTTCCTTCTTCACTTAAAAGAAAATCCTCCCACCAATATCATCACTCTTCAGAGATGCAACACATACAAATTCCTTTATTTCTGCTTTAGGCCCAGCCCTAAGATTGAAGTGGAATTCTTGGAAGGAAAAAAGAAGTATTATTATTTTTTTTCCTCAATACTTGTTCTTTAACAAGTGCCTCAACACAAAGAAGTGACTAAGTGGGGCGTTTTAATCATTATGCCTATGAAAGAGGGAGAGAGAGGAGGTACAGGTGATACTTCATACCCGGAAAATCTTATATTTTATTGTTGAGTGATCACTGCAGTTTTTGATATGACCATCAGTGTTTTGAATAGCAATTCTTATACTAAGTGGTCATTGTACAAGTTAAGGAAAGAAAAATGAATCTGATTGTTACAAAGGCAAACAGTAAAACTCTTCCACAGGGTAAAACCTAACAAATCTTGAAAGTAACAGCTGCCATTATGAAACAAAATATTATTTCCAGTAAATCTCACAATGTGAAGATTTTTGATCACACATAATCTTTTCAGTAACAACTGAATATACCAATCATGACCATATTTATCTTCTACTGAGAAATAGAGCAGTAAAAATATAGGCATGGGCAGATAAAAAAGAATTTAGCATGTCTAGGAAGAGCAAATTGCGGCCTAGTAATCTTCATATTTTAGACTTGAAAGCAATCATCTTGTCAAAATTCCCTTTATATAATTCATATCACACAGTCTGTAGAATATCTGCAATAACATATATATAGAGAGAGAATAATTAAGGAAAAAAGTACCTCAGAGACCGTTACTACAGAATACTGTTTGAGGAGATTTATATTTTTGTATTTAGTGAGTTTTATAATTTATGTTGTAAGGAATATATTACATTTATTATATAAAGTTAAAATTAAGAGAATACTACTATTTCCATGAAAAAATTATGTAAGGTAATATATATAAGCAACTATCTTTATACTTTGTATTTTTAAACTTTTATTCTTTATTCTATTACATATTTATTCGTACTTTGGTGTACTCTGGGCTTTCATTCTGAAGATTAATGTTTATGAGTTTATAGTTTGTTGCATTTTATGAATTGGTTCGTATTCTAAATCATAGTAAAGATGCCTGGTTTCTGAGCCTTGAAGGCTTGTTCCAGTTTATGGAACAAAGCTGTTTTCATGCCTCTAGAGCACTGTATTACTTTGCATTTTTATGCAATGTTTAGAATTTTACCCAAAACTTTCAGAGGATGATTCAAAGTGTTTCATCACATGGTTATTATTCCTCATATAACATAACTAGCCAAATACAAGTTTGGATTTGGGCTTCCAAAATTAGAGAACTGCTACTAAACATATCAAAAATAATACCTTGTGTTGTTTAGAAGAGCAAAGAAAATATAAAAAGATGAAAAAAGTTTTTTCACATGAGAAAATAAGTTAATAAATTAATGTTTTGTGTATTTCCACCAACTTTATTGATTTTTTTACATTAAAGCAAATTTGCTACATTTTATTGTAATTCAGTCAGTATTAACCCTGAATATATTCTGAAAGATGAATATTGAAATCTCTGAAAAAAACACACATACACACACACAAAATAAAAGATAGAGTAAAAAAAAAAAAAAGGAACTAAAATGATACACTATAAAATATCTACTTTATGATTTCAATGTTGTAATATAATTTGAAGTCCAGAATTGTGATGCCACCAGCTTTGGTTTTCTTTTTTGTTTTCTTTCATTTTTTAAAATTTAATTTAATTTAATTTAATTTGTGTGTGTGTGTGTGTGTGTGTGTTCCAAAATTCATAGTTTATGCACCTCACCCAGTGCTCCATGCAATACATGCCCTCCACAATACCTACTACCAGGCTCACACAAACGTTGACCTACCTCCCCTCCAAAACCCACATTTGTTTCTCAGAGTCCACAGTCTCTCATGGTTGTCTCCTCCTCTGATTTCCCCCAGCTCACTTCTCCCCATCTCCAATGTCCTCCATGTTATTTCTATGTTCCACAAGTAAGTGAAACCATATGATAATTGACTATCTCTGCTTGACTTATTTCACTCAGCATAATCTTTCTATCCCATCCAAATTGATACAAAAGTTGAGTATTCATCCTTTCTGATGGAGACATAATACTCATTTGTATATATGGACCATATCTTCTTTATCCCTTTATGCATTGAAGGGCATCTTGGTTCTTTTCACAGTTTGGTGACTTTAGCCATTGCTGCTATGAACATTGGGGTACAGGTGGCCCTTCTTTTCACTACATCTGTATCTTTGGGGTAAATATCCAGTGATATAATTGCAGGGTCATAGGGTAGATCTATTTTTAATTTCTTAAGGAATCTCCACACTGTTCTCCAAAGTGGCTGCACCAACTTGTGTTCCCACCAACAGTATAAGAGGGTTCCCCTTTTTCCACATGTTCTCCAACACTTATTTACTGTCTTGTTAATTTTGGCCATTCTAACAGGTGTAAGGTGGTATCTCAATGTGGTTTTATTTGAATCTCCCTGATGGCTAATGCTGATGAAGATTTTTTCATGTGTCTGTTAGCCATTTGTATGTCTTCTTTGGGGAAGTGTCTGTTCATGTCTTCTGCCCATCTTTTTTTTTTTTAAGATTTTATTTATTTATTTGATAGACAGAGATCACAAGTAGGCAGAAAAGCAGGCAGAGAGAGAGAGGAAGGGAAGTAGGCTTGCTGCTGAGCAGGGAGTCCGATGTGAGGCTCAATCCCAGGACCCTGAGACCATGACCTGAGCCAAAGGCAAAGGCTCAACCCACTGAACCACCTAGGCGTCCCTTCTGCCCATCTTTTGATGTGATTATCTGTTTTGTGTGTGTTGAGTTTGAGGAGTACTTTATAGATGTTGGATACCAGCACTTTTTCTGTAGTGTCATTTGCAAATATCTCTGTGGGTTGCCTCTTTGTTTTCTTGACTAGATGACATCCACACCAGACTCCTTCATGCGGGGCTGGGAGTGTGCCCAGCTAAGTGGTGGTGCAAGCTGCACAATCCTGTGGGCTCACGGACCAGCAACTGGAGGCTCCGCCAACACTTTCTCTGGTACTGATGGTCACCAGTGGTGGCCATAATTGGTCTGTGGACTTAGGCCCATGCCCATGACTGCCCAATTCCACCAGTTGGTTCTGAAGATCTTTTGCTCTTATTGAGTGCTTTTAACCAGACTCCAAGTTAATGCTGGTCCCCAATCACAGGGCACTCTCATTTTGGGGTAGAACTTTCCAATGTGTCGGTCTGGTGACTTTCTTCCACTTCTGTTTATCCTCTGGTATCAGTCCAATATTTCCCACTCTGCTTTACCTCTCCACTGGTGTCTTCTGCCCCCGTAGAGATCCAGAAGTGTATAATCCAACATCTCAGGCTGATTTCATGGGTATTCAGAGTGTTCTGGTAGATAATTAGTTCACTATAGGAGACTGGTTGAAACAGGGTCTCCTATGTCTCCACCATCTTTCCCTTCCTCTTTACTGAATTTTTTAAAAAGATTATATTTACTTATTTATTAGAGAGAGAACATATGCAGGGGTAGGGTGTGAGGGAATAGGCCAAATTCCCTTCTGAGCAGCCAGATCAATGGACCCTAAGATCATGACCTGAGTCAAAGGCAGACACTTAACTGACTGAACAACCCAAAAGCCCGCTTTATTTAAATTTTTAATTTATTTAATTTTGAAATACTGTGTAAATAATTATTTTCTGCTTGCTTCACTTAACATTATTGAATATCCTCATTACATTATGATGATAAAATTCTCAATACATGCAGAAAAATGGTGAAAATATCACCTGTCATTAAGCATTTAATATGCCTTTGATTTTTTTTTAAGATTTTATTTATTATTATTTATTTATTATTTGACAGAAAGACCACAAGTAGGCAGAGAGATAGAGGAAGAAGCAGGCTCCCTGCTGAGCAGAGAGCCTGATGCGGGGCTCCATCTCAGGACCCTGGGATCATGACCTGAGCTGAAGGCAGAGGCTTCAAACCACTGAGCCACCCAGGTGCCCCTATGCCTTTTATTTTTAAATTGTTTTTCAAATTATGTTAAAAAACACATTCTATGGGGTCATCTGGATGGCTCAGTTGGCTAAGTGTCTGAATCTTCATCCTGGCTCAGGTCGTAATCTCAAGATCTTGATTTTGAGCACAGCATTGGGCTCCATACCCAGCCCTGTGCTTAAGGCAAAACAAAAAAAACATATTCTATAAATAAACCCTTTTTATACCAATAGAAAGTATTTTCAGAATTTGTAGTACTCTTAATCTTGGTTCTCTGAGGGAAAAAAAAAAAATAAAAAATCTGTTGCAGAATTTATGTGCTAATGCTCTAACTGAAAGGTAATTCCTGGGCAGCAAATGAGGGAAATTAGAAATGATGCTGAGGAAAAATATCCGTGTATTCAGGGTGAAATGTTACTTCACATGAAAATATAGCTAGTGTCTTGAGTGTGTAGAATATTCTGAATAAAACACATGGAACAGGTGGGCCTTGAAATAGTCCATCAGAATGAGAAAGAAAGAGAAATTTTTCTGCCAATTCTTTCTTTCTTCTATCTCCCTTTGGCTAATGTTTGTCACAAGAAGTGTTAATTTCCTACATACTTCTAGGATACATCAACTATTTTCAGAGAGAATCTTAGGAATCTAGGTCTCATGCCCTCTAGTTTACTGTTACATTTTTAAAAATTTAATTTAATTTAATATTTGTGTGTGTGTGTTCCAAAATTCATTCTTTATGCACCACACACAGTGCTCCATGCAATACATTCCCTCCTTAATACTCACCGCCAGGCCCACCCAACCCTCCACCCCTCTGCCCTTCAAATCCTGTTTGTTTCTCAGAGCTTACAGTCTCTCATGGTTTGACTCCCCCTCCATTTTCCCCCAACTCACTTCTCTCCTCCCAATATCCTCTGTTATTCCTTATGCTCCACAAGTAGTAAAACCATGCGATTATTGACTTTGCTTGATTTATTTCACTCAGCATAATCTTTTCCAGTCCCATCCATGTTTCATTTGAATCTAGAAATGGTGCAGGCCAACTCATTTCTGATATTTGAATAGGAACTAAGCTTTGACAGTGCTTAGCTTGCACTCTGGTGAGCAGCATAGAAGCCAAGCAAAGGACTCAGCCCTCACTTTAAACTAGTGTAACCCAATGTGCTATGAAATGAAGTGAGAGCCAGGATGACTAACAGCTTCTGTGGGAAGTGATGTTTAACAAATGTAAGGAGTGACGTACATTAGTCCTGATACACCAATATATCTGATAAAAGGTATAAAAATTTACGTATCTCTTAATACAAACTGACCTCCTATGTTTTTTAAATGGGTACTCTTCTGCACATATAGAAGCAATAAATATATGTATTCAGTATTTTTATTAATCCATTTTTTCTAAATCAAACAAAAAAAAACCTCTCCTAAAGAGCATTGTTTAATTAAATTTGCATTTTTATTACTAGAGCAGTTTAAAATTATTCATGTTTATTCATCTTGACTTTCAACTGATTGATATCTATATAAATATTTCCCCAAATTATTTAAACATGCTTTTTTAATCAATCAAAAATATGTAAAATTAAAAGCAAAGCGGGAAAACACTCATGTACACTCAGATCTGTTTGAGTCAACTTTCTTCTCTTTTTGAACCAAGTTTCACTAGAGTTTTATATAAATATTGAATGCAATAACAACAAGCATTTTTGCAGGTTGAATACCTAGGACTATACTCTTAAACATTTACAATAACAATATGAAAAGAATTCATTACTGCCAATGCACTCAAAAGGAAACATGAGCAAATGGAAAGAACAACTATATGCTTGGCTGGAAGGACTCAATATAATAAATACGGCAACTTTATTTAAATTTAAATATAAATATAACATGATTCAAAATCCTGAGATTTTTAAGTTAATAAGATTTAGAAAAAACACAAATGATCAGAAGCTCTTCTGTTGCATTGCAAACATCCACCAAATCTTAGTAGCTTCCAATAATAATCATTTATTTTATATTCATGGATGTATTGATTGGTTATAGTTTGGTTGCCCTCGGCTGGCCTTAACAGTTAGCCAAGGATCACATCCAGGTTATCTTAATTCTAGTCCTGGGATGAAAAAGCCATAGCTACTTAAGGTATAGTTTCACATCAGAAGCTCAGAGGGTCTCTTAAGACCTTGACTTAGAACTTGCTCTCTTTCTTACTCCTGTATACATTGTATTGATTAAATCAAGCCATGTAAGAAAGCTTAGCTATAGGATAGAATAATTTCACTCTATTCATAGTGTATGATGGCAGAGAGAAAAAACAAAAACAAAAACAACACACACACACACACACACACACACATACACACACAAACCCCCCTCTGAGCAAATGGTGCATTCTGCTACACATATCTTCTTCATGATGTGTGTTCCGTTTACCCTTTAAGCTTTAATCACTTCTTGTATTTTTCTCTATTTGTAAACCTTTCAGGGCTATTTCTTGCTCCCATATCATTGTACATACTTGCTAGTCTACACCAACTCCGTTTTTTTCTAACTCCTGGTAGTAGTTTTTTGAGTTTGTACATAAAAATCACTTTCTTAGGGTGCCTGGGTGGCTCAGTGGGTTAAAGCCTCTGCCTTCAGCTCAGGTCATGATCCCAGGGTCTTGGGATTGAGCCCCACATTGGGCTCTCTGCTTGGCGGAAAGTCTGCTTCCCCCTCTCTCTCTGCCTGCCTCTCTGCCTACTTGTGATATCTCTCTCTCTCTCAAATAAATAAATAAAATATTCAAAAAATAAAATAAAATCACTGTCTTTGTACCACCTTTACTAATGGTCAGCATTCTTATGGATCTTGTTTTATTTATTATTCCCCTTTCTCTATTATATATTTTTGTTCCACCTATGATGATTTATTTTACTTTTATTTATGTTATTTTGCTTTTGGTAATGAAGGAGATTTTGTATGAGAGATTTTAAAAAGATACAATAATTAAAATTGTGACTGCAAAGAAAATAAAAAAAAAACCCATAAGATTAAAAATCTGTAATAGCAAGTATTTACTAGAGGATAACCAGGTATCGGAGAAAACCCTATAATTCAAATGGCAAGAATAGAAAGGAATAATTAAAAATGAAGAGATTCATTAACTGGAAATGAATTCCAAATGGGTGTGTTTTGGAGAATATTAAATGTGATATGCTTGCAGAAGGTTAATGTTATTGGATCATAACGCAAATCAAAAGATCTAATAATTAGAATTGGAGGAAATTCTGACACGAGAATACTTTTGATTGTGCAAGTTCTGCCACTGTTTATAGCCAGTTAACTCTAAGGATTTCCTTTTTCCTTTTTCTTTTGTTGTAAGTGTTTATTTTACAAAATACTGTTTCTCCCCTTGCTCAGGTAAGAACCCAGTCAAAGTTACTCTGTATAGAACAGTGTACGCCTTGATGCCAGCAATCAGTCCGTCCATGAATGTAGAAGTAAGTATAGCCCTTAGAGGTAATAAACATAAAAAACAATAGATCTTATCACTCTTACATTTCATTTTGTTCTTTGGTTATGGGTAGGGGGGTTCAAGAATGGGGAGAGAGTAGAGGATGATATTAGAGTTTATTTAATCTTTGGGAAAATATGTCTCTTTGAGTAAAATTTGGGTTGGAATTCTAATTTCTAAAGAGCAGTGAATATCATGTGGCTAATCAATTCCAGTACTAGATTGAGCCCCATCAGTTTCCTTTTACAAAGTTACACCAGGACAATAAGGAAACATGCATATCTTGGGGAGGAACACAAATTGCCTTCCTAAGTGAATTTCATATAATGCAAGGCATTTGCATGTAATGCAAATGATAAGAATCTCCATGAATCTGGGCACAGTTATTAATTCTGATGACATTCTGATGTTTATCTATTTGGAATCTAAAAAGAACCATACTTTTTCTCCCTTTTCCCTCTAGTGCAAGAATATCTAAATTTACAAATCTAATTATTTTACATCCTCCTTTAAAATATTTTATTGGTCACTTGTCTCCTTAAAAAAAAAAATTGGTAATGATAAACAGTCTTTCATGATCTAGAGAGAACTACCTGCCTGACTTGTCTTGCTATGCTCTACGGTCATAAACATTTACAATTTCTATGTTCTTTCACAAAAATGAACTAAAGTAGTTGTAGACCCCTTTAACAGCATATCCCATGGCCCCCACACTTCCATCAGAATGAATATACAGGTGCTTCTATTTAAAAAAACAAAACAAAAACAAAAAACAAAAACAAAACAAAACAGTGCCTTCTTCCTCCTTCACCAAGCACTATAGTCTCAGCAATTTGACAAACTGCAGAACTACCATAGGTGTGTTGGTAAACCAGCTTGCCAGGAGGGGGCAAAAAACCTGTAATTTGTAACTTTTGCTCATTTCCATAGTGTAAATACTCCCAGTATAATTGATTTCAGGCTACTAACATGACAGCGTTGAATACAGAGTTGGTAAGATGTGCACAGTCAGATTTCACAAGCCAGTATAAGTTGGATCTAACACACCACAAAGACAAAGACAACCATGCCCTTTATTTATATTTATATTAGTTACTATAAAAAGTATGAGACATTTTAGCCATTTCTTATCCCCAGATTCTGATTTCCATTAATCTTTCCTAATCTCTGTGTCTCCCAGGGCTTTAATATTCTAATTCCTGACCCCTGCTCCCAACCCTGTTTCAGCTCCCTAAACTTCTTTACTCTGTCTTCTAAAAATACAGTCATTATTAGCAAAATTTCTCTATCCTCAAACTCATGTATGGATGATCATTTCACCTTTTGCCCTAACCAAAACTTTGTGAGAAAACAAATGTCTTTCTTGCAGCCCTCTGCGTTGCATCACATTTTTCCTATGGGTCAAAAGGATGATAAAAGTACTTTCTCTTCATAGACATTTCAAAATTTTTATCATTTCTTCTTTTTAAAAACACTCTAGCATTTCTGTAGCATGACAACTTCTCTTCCCTTTATCCTAACCAATTGTTCCCATGATCTTTCCATACTGACACTGTGATAAAAATTTCTGTGATAATAGATTTGTTCTATTTCTTCACCGTCCACTCTATGGACATTAGTCATATACGGACATTGGGAATTTCAAATTGGATGTGTTTGAGAAACTCATATTTTAATTTTATTTAGTTTTAGTTAATTTTCATTTCCATAACTGCTTGTGGTTAGTGGCTACATATTAAACAACACAGCCTGGTGTAGAATGTACTATTTGGAATTTATATCATTTTTAATAATTGTACCTCCTCTATAACAATTTCATGTATCCCATTCTCTGACAACAGCTTCATTCTTTTCAGTGTATTCTCTGTCACAACGTTAACACTTCACAAAACCAACGTGTTTATCGAAAGATTTTTGTCGCCTTTTATCTACCTTATGTTCTTTTCTCTTCTGTCTCAGCTTAGACTTGATGGTCTAATATTAAGTTAACTCCATTTAATGTATCCTAGAATCTTTTGCCCTAATCTTCAACATACTTGCTGATAATCTTAGTTATATCTAATTTTCCATAATTCTTTACATGTCCCAGCATAGCTGGGAACAGTTGTCAAGACATACATGGATCTGCTGACCAGTCTCACTTTAAATCCACTAAAATTGGTGTCAAGAGTTCTGTCAGTGCTCTGCAGCCCTTAGTCCATTATCTTCGCTATTTTCCTGGATGATTATTTAAGTACTTCTTTTCCTCCCTCACCTTTGTAGTACCTGTTTCCTCATTCTTACATTTAGCTCCTGGATTTGCCTCCCATTTTATTGAGCAGATGGAAATGATCAAAAGAGAATTTGCTTTTCTGTCTATCTAATTGTTTTTCTCCATATATGTTGCCTTTCTTATTTTGTTGCATATAAGCTCTCTCTAAATCTTCATTGTCCCCAAGTTTCTGCCACACGACCTCTGCCCCCACCCCAAAAATAACAACGTGATCACACTCAATCTTTCCCATGTCAAGAAATCATATTTGTTTTCTTCAGCTTTTTTTTTTCATATCAGATATTCAATTCAACCTTAAATCCTTAAATCTAACCTCAAAATATTCCCAGCAAAATATAGAATATGGCCCCTTGTTACTATTGCTCCTGTTAATGCCCTTGATCATGCCTCCATTACTTGGATGATTTCAACAGCCTTCAGTTTAGCCATTCAACTTCCACCTGAATCCAACATAAAACCTATTCTCACAAAACTGCAAGAATGATCCTAGTTAAAATATTTTAGATTGACAGATGATAGCTAGGTAGATATATAGATATTCAGATAAGATGACTTCTCTGCTTAATGCATCCCCTTTTCCCTCAAATGTAGACTTTCCCAACCCTAAGACTGTATATAGTCTGCCTCCTGCTCCCTGCCCTCTCTGAATTTAACTGCTGTCAATCAATTTACTTCAGCTATAAGATTGCTTTGTTTTTTTGTTTGTTTTGTTTTGTTTTGCTGTTTCTCCAAAATACCAAGCAGGCTTTCCTCACAGTGCTCTCACATTGGCTTTGTGTTTGCTTGAGAAGCAGTTAGGTTTCTGGATGGACTGGGGAAACCTGTGGGTCCTGAGACCTTTACCCAGCCCATCCCCCAGGGACATTGTCAGAAGGTTTCAGTCTCCTGGAAAGAAAAATATTCAAGAACAAACAGACAGTGTTGAAGAGATTAAGTAATACTAAAGTGAGAAAGAATACACTCTCGGGATGTGAGAGCAGGCAAGGTCAAAGGAAAGCTGTGCCCAGAGTTTTGGTCTCTATCTTTCATTGATAGTTATTAACTAAGGGGTGGAATATTTATTAGTTGGGTGGCTGATTTCTTTGGGAGCAGGGTTTTGTACCTTTTCTTCCTTACTTGATCAGGATCTCCAACCTTCTTTGTCTTGGGTTTGTCTGATCTGATCTGGCTTCTTATGGCATTGTGTGTGGAATGCTGCCAGAGCAGTTGCTAACTTTCTTGATAGTGGACCTTGATTCCCCCTTCGCTGGTGTCTGGACATCCTATTGAAGTCTAACTTACTGCCTCCTCTAACATTGACATGACTAGTTCATTTTTTCCTTGTATTGACTTTCAAAACTTACCTTATTTTCAAAATTTAGCTTATCTATAGTTACTTTTTCAAAATTTACCTTTCTGACCACCTGATAAAATATCAACATCCACTATACCTAATTAACTTTTCTGTCCCTCTTACCTCACATTACACATCTCAGTAGAACTTAATGACTATGTCAGTTCCTGTATTCCCTTGGTTACTTGTTTATTTTTAGCTCTTTTGTTTTTTTGTCTTTAAAAAAACCCATGTTTGGGCACCTGGGTGGCTCAGGGGGTTAAGTCTCTGCCTTTGGCTCAGGTCATGATCTCAGTGTCCTGGGATTGAGTCCTGCATCGGGCTCTCTGCTCAGCGGGGAGCCTGCCTCCCTCTCTCTCTCTCTGCTTGCCTCTCTGCCTACTTGTGATCTTTCTCTGTGTGTCAAATAAATAAATAAAATCTTTAAAAAATTTTTTTAAAAAGCCCATGTTTTATTTTTTTTTCATTTAAAAAATATTAAATAAATAAATAATTTATTTATTTAATGATTTTGTTTATTTATTTAATGATTTATTTATTTGATGATTTTGTGATATGGTGATTGATTTTATTATGGGTTAAATTGTGTCCTCCTCCCACTCCCAATTCATAAGCTGAACTCCTGTCTCCATTATGTTAGAACCCCCATTATGTTAGAGCTTATTTGGAAGTAGAGTTATTGCGGATGCAATTGATAAGTTGAGATAAGATAGATAAATCCTGCAAACACTATAATCATGGACTTCTAACCTCCAGAATCTGAAATCTTATATTTATGTTGTTTAAGCTGTCAAGTTTGTGGTATATATTGTTTCACCAACAATAGTTTGCTGGGGCAAACTAAAAAGTTTGTTTGGCCTTACAAATTCAAGATTCTGCTTTTGTGTCTCATTGATCTTTGTATAATTCCTTTCTCTAACTACACTCAGTCATCAGATCTAATGCAGTGTCAATGGAATGAATAAATATGTAAAAGAATGAGTAAACAAATGATAAAGGTAGAAAAAAAATTCCACCTAATTATTGTGATGAGTTTGTAAGGTATGTGTGAGAAGTGTTGGAGATATTGCTTCCAAAAAAATGTCTTAAAAGGGGCAAAATAAGAGGTGCCTGGGTGGCTCACTCAGTTAAGTGTCTGACTCTTAATCTCAGCTCTGATCATGATCTCAGATGGTGAGATGGAGCCCTGTGCCAGGCTCTGTACTGGACTTGGAACCTGCTTATGATTCTCTCTCCCTCTTTCTCTTAAAAAAAAAAAAAAAAAAAAAGGCAAAATGAGGTGGTAATTGTTCTACTGAATATGTAGACAGACACTTACATTTCTGTGGATTTTTTAAATCTTACATATTTTCATCTCTCTTGATTGTATGTACATGAATCCATTCTCTTTTTCATAGTTGCTTCAGCATAACCTTTTTGCATAAAAATATTTTTTGCATAAAAATCTTCTCTAGAATAATTTCTTCCTGAGTCATTACCTCCAATCCAATTTCCCTATGTCCATTTCCTATGTAAATGGTGACAAGTGCCCCGACACCTGTCTGTTCACATTGATCGAATCTCTTTATTGTCCCTCTTCAGTGTATATGAATGTTCGTTTGCTAAGAGACTTCGACCACAGAGTAGTGTCTTCTGGATATTTTTCTTTATACTTCCAATTTTAGGAAGAACTAAAGATTTTCTCTTGTTTCACTCTACCTTCAAGAAGGAAGTAGAAGAATTTTTAAGAGCAATCAAGAAAAATATTCAGAAATAAAATTATACCACATACTGCTCTGAAGAACTTCTAAGGAGAAGTAAAGACATTAATGGAACTGCTCTGTGCTATTTTTTTCTTGGGCCATATTGGGTAACTTTTTAGGCTGCTGCTGCTCTTTGTAGAAATGTGTACAAAATTATTTGCAGGGGAAGCATCATAATCATCAGGGAGTAGTGGAAAAAAGAATTAGGTTGCACTAAGATAAATCATCAAACAAGCTGATTGTTTGGAACTATCTTAAGAGTAGGGCAATGGTATGCTCAGGCCCTACAAATCCTGTTTCACTCTGTAAGACACTATGTAGGGATTTGAAGTCAGATCCCTGGCTGATCATAACAAGTATGTTTTCCTGGAAATCCAGCAGATATGCACTTGTAGTCCTTAGCAAATATAGGAAACTATCTGATAGAGTGTATAGGCTGTGGGGATTATGGTAATTTTCATTTATTTTCCATAAAAAGAACATTTGCTTTAAAACTTTAGTATGGGTTCGCTGTATTCTTTTATTCCCTGTGATAGATCCTGCTTAGTTTATTTTATAAACTCTAGCTCATGAACTATACACCAATCGGTGTTGGTATTGATTTCCTTCCATTTTTATCAGGATTGCAAATAAGGAAGTGCATTTATGATTATAAAAGGAACATAGAATAGTAAGATGGGGTGTTTTTAAATAATGTCCTTTTGTTGAATTTATATTGAAAGGAAATAAAAAGAAGTACAACTACACTTTACGAAATAGTTTTTCATAGATTTTTCATAGTTATTATAATTTATTAAACACTTCAGAATTATGTTTTTTATAGAAAACTATTTCTGAAGTCAATGGAAAGGCCATGATGAAAAGATGTATTAAGTGAAAGAAAATTATTAGATTTTTCTTATCCATGTAGTTACTGTGTCACAAGAATAGCATAGAGAGGACTGAGTTCCCTTAGTTTTTAGTACATTCTAAATCAATACACAGTTTTAATTTTTTCTTTGAATCAACACTTAAGTGCATGTACACATTGAAAGATAGTTCTGAAATGTAGCTAGAATATAAACACAGTTCTAAGATATTGAACAAGATTCTATAAACTAATATAAAACTGCAATAACACATAAAAGGAAAATTGTATTGGGATGAATTACCCAATGTACAGGCAACAATTATTTTTTAAAAACAGTGCTAGCCTACATATAATGTTAAGAAATACAAATAGCTTCTGTATAAAGAAGCATCTCTCCATGCTATGCTAAGCTAAATATATCTTGTTTTCTTAAAAAAAAAAAAAAAGGTAACATACAAAATAGATTTCTGAGGAAAAAAAAAGCGATAAAACAAAACCTCCACACAAATAAGATATAGTTGTCACAGAGAATGGTCTATTCATAGCAATTATAGTGCAAGACTTACATGGCTACTAAAGCGAACACTTATTTACTTGGCACCCATTTCCTAATGGAACAGACTCACCAACTTGTAACCAGGCAACATGCCATCCTAACAGATGGTTCTCAGTGTTTGAAGCCAAGACACCATGAATGAACATCAGATGTGTTTGCTGAGGGCAGGAGTCCCAATCAAAAATACCCAAACAGCTGTCTTTTCTAAGGTTATGAACTCAGGGTTGAAGATACATGATACTCTTACTTTTTATCTCATGAGATTAAGTTTTCTCAAACCTCTAAATTTTCTTCTTCTGTTCATAGGAAATAACTTTTTTTTTTTTTTTAAGATTTTATTTATTTATTTGAGAGAGAGAGACAGCGAGAGAGAGCACGAGCTAGGAGAAGGTCAGAGGGAGAAGCAGACTCCCCATGGAGCTGGGAGCCCGATGTGGGATTTGATCCTGCGATTCCGGGATCATGACCTGAGCCGAAGGCAGTCGTCCAACCAACTGAGCCACCCAGGCATCCCAGGAAATAACTTTTAAGAAATATTCTTTGTTCACTGGACAATGGGTATATGTGTCAAATAATATTCAAAGTAGTGTTTTACTTGTAGATATGTTAATATAAGTTAACATATTGAATGTATACCCAAGGGAAATAGCATATACACATTTAAAACTGATATTGGTTGATATATATTGCCATCATTATCATTATTATTCATGATCTCAAATTAATCTCTTCTTGTCTAGATGCATTAACGGTCAATTTTTAGGAAATGCAACACAGTCTGAGAATGATAATCATGACCTTATTCCCTAAAATTATAAAACCCTGATCACTACACATGACACATCAATAAAACAGATTACTAGGGAAGTAGAAGAACTTAAGAATGCCAAAAGGAGGAAGAATTATAGTCAATACATGAAAATATGTTCAAGTTTATTTTAATTAAAAGTGCAAAATTGAAGCTATTTGATGAATTAGTCTTTATTAATCAGATTGATTAAAGAATATACACATTAGTTATCCAGAATTAGTGAATAGTCTTCATCACTTTCTGTCAGACCATAAACATTATATAGCCCTTTTGGATGTTGATCCTGTCATACACACACACACACACACACACTCACAGATGACAGAATGAGAGAGTGAGAGAATGAGAGTGAGAGAATGAGAGAGTGAGAAGATACAAAGTTGGATTTCTCCAGTTATTTGACAATGATTATCTGAAGAGTAAAGGGGAAGGTCAAAGGAAACTTCTTAGGTGTTTCTGTTCTTTTTAATTGTTTGCTTTTGTAAGATATATGCATTGATACTGTAATTCAAAATTGTGTTTTTAGTAGAATTAAAAAAATCCATGAACTGCACAAAATTATGAAAATACATTAATGTTCTAAACACATTATAAATATTAGCTAAGTTTTAATTCAGCTCTTCTCAGAGTTAAGCTTGTAAAATAATAATTATGGAGTCTAATAAAATAAAGATTGCATAGCTACACTTGCAGGATTTCTAATCAGTGTATCTAGGGAGTAAACCATGAACATACATATTAATGACTACTCCAGTGATTCTGATGCTAGTGTTCTCTAATAAACATACTTTAACAAGTCCTGTATTGATGAATAAGAAAAAAAGAGTCTACAGTAGAGCTTTGTTTTTATTATAATTCACTACATAGTCATCACTTTTATAGGAAACTTAATTTAGCACAGTGCTTATTTCACCTTAATCAGAGTTTTCTAAGTTATGATATAGAAGGTCTGGGAACATTTTCAGTGTATCCATAGCATTCCTGTTGTACTTACACTAAACAGTAGTCATGATCACATAACTATTTTTCTACATATTTGCCCCTCTTTCTCATAAAAAATGTGAGTTTTGCAAAAGCATGTATGATACCTCACATATTCACTGATGTGTCCAAATGTCTTGTAAAGGTTTTGCACAGAAGTGACAAATATACTTGTTGGATATGTGCAGATGTTTAAAAGTATGAATAAATAAATGAATGAATTCCTATTAATCCTGTATTGTTTTATTTCTGTATATGCATTTTGTTCCCTTAACTAGACTCAGAATTTTGAGATCATCCGTCTCTTTGTAAACTACAGTAAACACAAATGCAGAAAATATTGCTTTAGAGATTAAAAAGAATAACAAGTTACCAAATGTTTCATAGGAGCTTTTAATTTATTTAGTGTTACTGAAAAGATAATCTGTCAGTGAATGGAGGAAGTATAGAGAGAACAGAGAGGTTGAAAAGGTAAAAATTTGAATTAGACTTCCAGGGTTTGGATTCTGGTCTCAACACTTTTTATTTTGGTGGTATTAAGAAAGTTTCTTACTTCTTCTGACTCCATTTTTTTATTTGTACAATGTGAATGATAATAACATAGTTATATTTTTAGAATCCTGCAAAGATTAAATGAATTATTTGCAACTATGATTAAAATATATTAACCACTAAATAAATGATAACCAAATAAATTCTGGGTGATATTAATAAAGGGTCTTCTATATTTATTATTGAATATGTTCTAGAAAGTACAATTTCATGAGCTGGGAGTACATTGGGTAAGTAATAAACCAGTGTATGCAGGTAGATTGTCATGTGACCTGTGGAATCCATGCTTTTAGCCAATTGAGCTATTAGCTCAGTGGTTGACTCTTTTGAGATCTTTTAATGTCTTATCTTTTTATTCTTCTAGTAAGTAATTTAAGCATTTGTGCCCTAGGTAAATCCCTACCAGAGAAATATAGAAACAAATAAATGCATAATAACAAGATTTTGTACATGATGTAGAAGACGATACTAATGAATATCAGCACATGATATGTCATCTATGTAGAAATCCATTACCCAGATTGTAAATTTATTTTTCAAATGCCTAAAAATTAATATTTATATATGCATCAGTTAGCTGTTTATAATCATCTTTCTTTTTCTGTATCTATATTCAGTATAAGCTTAAGGCAATAACTAAGAATGTCATGTTTTTGTTAATACAAGACAATTTCTTTATTTAAGACTATAAGACTGATTCAAAGATCAAATTCTGGCCCAGTCTTCACTATTATAATAGAAGTAGGAAGGTTTATTTGAAAACTTGAGAAGGTATGTTGCTTCTAATAATGGACATTATTTTTCTCATGATTCCCAGATTAACTTGAAGTTCTTCTGCAGTCTCATGCCTTCAGCAGAGAGTCTTCCAGTAGGAACTCCTTCTATATCTCCTTACCTCACTTTCTTAGGTAATAAGGCCCACTGTTTTCACTTCCTCCAGAAATGGGTCAGGAGCCATATGTTTATTGCAGAGAAAGAGGAAGAAGAAAATAGGTGAGAGAGAACAGTCTTTGACACATAATCATTTCTCATGCAGTCAGAATTTACATACCTTCATTTCCATGAATATTTTTAGGTAGTAATTGAGTTCCTATAGTGCCATAGTGTCAAGACAAAGTAAAGAAGGAGAAAAGAAACAAGATAAAGATATTAAGGGGATTGATTTAAAAAAAAAATTGTGAGCAGCAGAATTTATATTTCTGATGTCAATTTCAATTGTCCCAATGAGAAAACCAAGCTAGAGAAGAAACTTTTCTTTCAGTTTTGGTTGTTCGACTTTATTTCTTGTAGAATTTTATAAGCTAATGATTTTTTAAAGTTCAGATATCATAATTTGGGTACCACCTTTTGAACATGTGGCTATTCAAGTGGAAATAAAGACATGAAAGTTTACAAATTGGACTTGTAACTTACTACTTAAAATACTGTTTTGTACATCTTTTTTCCAGGATGTCCTCTTAGAAATACTTGAAGTATTTACATTCTCTATGTAAAGACAAGAGAAGAATTAAAATGACCTCAAAGTGAGTAAGTATAAAGAAAAGTACTATATGTGATTTACAGTTGCTAAAAATTAGATTATTAGTTAATTACTTCATAATCTTTGTTCTTAATATAAATCATGTTCTATTGTTCTGTTCATTCTAGTTCTTGATACAAATTATATTGTTATTTTTGGGACGCCTGGGTGGCTCAGTTGGTTAAGCAGCTGCCTTCAGCTCAGGTCATCATCCCAGCGTCATGGGATCGAGTCCCACATCGGGCTCCTTGCTCTGCAGGGAGCCTGCTTCTCCCTCTGACTCTGCCTGCCACTCTGTCTGCCTGTGCTCACTCTCACTCGCTCTCTCTCTGACAAATAAATAAATAAAATCTTTTAAAAAAATCATATTGTTGTTTTTAATACAAATTATGTTTTTGTTTTTGTTTTTGTTACTAATCAGTTACTCTGATTAGTTTTCTATATTTCAAGGTTTTGTTTAGTTTTAGTACTGGGTAATTTCAGGCTAAACAGTTCTAAGTTTGGAATTTTTAGGATAAATTTTAAGTCTTTCTCAGTGATTCTGTCTTTAATGACTTAAAGACTAATCCATACAAACTCTTTTGATGGAACTCAAAAGTATTTTTATATAAACTCTAGTTTTTCTTAATTACACAAATATGTGCAGTAGTAACATTTTCTGAAGTGTGATTCTTAAGTGGAAAGCTGTTGGATATAATCCTTACATTAGTATCAGGAAAAGTTTTCTAGAACATGGTGTCTCTGAATGTTGTCAGACGACTACTTTGATTCTTTTCTTTCTATAAGAGAATTCATCAAGCATGCCTTCACTCATTATAAATCCTGCCTTACCTGGGGTTTGCTCTTTATCAGGATCATTTTGGCTCTATTGGCAGTTGTGATAAATTGTCATTCATCTATGTATTTTCTTGCTCAATAAAAATTGTGACAATTGAAGGCCAGATAACTGAATAAAGAATTGCCATTAAAAACCTTGTGAATGAAAATAAAGTCTTCATTAACCATCAGTTAACCTAGGTATTACTTGACACCTTCAAATGTGCTTTCTTCTCCTCTATTCGAATCAGAAACGTTGTCATCATAAGACATATGTTTTTTATCTCAACTAATTTTTTAATAGCATTTCTCATTCATTGACTCTGTAGTATGCACTAGGTTCTGTTCTTATATAAATATGTGTGTGTGTGTGTGTGTGAGTGTGTGTGTTAGCTTATATTGTCTTTAGTCCATCTCATGTATTTGATGTTATTATTATCTGTACTCTATAAATTAGGATTCTGAGAGCAGTGTGAGATCTCACAGTGAGAAAGTACTGAAAATAAGTTTCAAATCCATGTGTCAGTACTCCCATGTTATGCTACAAACCAATATGCAGCACAGAAAGTTTTTATATATTAAAGAACTTCTATCTATAAAGCATTTTAATGATTCTTTATATACAACATGACTAAAAAGTTGATGGCTTTTCTTCAAAGTAGGTTTTAAGAAGAATGAAAGCAGAAACTCGCTGGTTAAGTAATCACAAGACAGTTTATAAAACTATAGCAACAGAATAATAGATTGGTCGAACACTTAGTAATTGGGTGGGAGGAAGGGGAGATCTGCACATTTAAAATGTAATTTAGGAAAGCAGAATTTATGGTATTACATGAGGAGTAATATTTAAATATTAAATATTTTAAGACCTCAAATTTATATTTAATGCAGATGGAGAAATGACTATCAAGGTTAATTTCACTAGCAAAATGGCAGCTCCTTATTTCATTATTAAACTAGTGATAATTCTACTTGACTCTTTTATTCTCTCAACAAATATTTATTGAATTCCTACTGTTATATTAGTCACTATTCAAAATATTATTGTTTTAATTGGAGTGGGATAGAAAGTCATCTTGTACCAATGAACTTTCATTTTATCTTGGGAGCATGCAGAGAATGGACAGTCAAAAAATAAAAAAAGAGGGAAGGAATTTTCAGCAGGATGTTATAGTAACAGTCACTCTTATTGAATTCTTATTAAATGGTAGACATTTTTCTTTTTATTTACATGCCTTTTTGATTTTCATAGCCACACTATCAGGTAGTAAATGTAATCATTCATATTTTTCAGGTTAGGAAACTCGGGCACATATACATTAAATAGTTAGTGAGATTTATCCAGACAATTTGTTTCTTTTTTATTTTTATTTAACCGATGGACTTAATTGTTTTAGTTTAGATTTGTAGAAAATTGAGGAAATAATACAGAGAGTTACTCTATACCCCCTCTCTCATTCACTCTCAAGTTTTCCATATTTTTAATTCTTGCATTAGTATGGTATATTTGTTACAATAGATGAAACAGTATTGATCTATTATTATTAACCAATTAATATATTATTACTAAAGTCCATAGTTGACTTAGGACTCAATGTTTGTGTTGTACTGCATTAGTTTTGTTAAATGAGTGTATAATATTATATATATCCTATTACAGTATCACAGAATAATTTCACTGTCCAACTACATAATTTATTCCTCTCCCCTTCTTTTTGGCAATTGTTGATCTTTTTACTGTTTCTATATTTTGCCTTTTCCAGAATGTTATATAATTGGAATTTTATCATTTTTTGTTCAGGCTTTTATAACAAAAATACAATAAACTGGGTGCCTTCAAAAACAAGCATTTAGAGCACCTGGATGGCTCAGTGGGTTAAGCCTCTGCCTTCGGCTCAGGTCATGATCTCAGGGTCCTGGGATGGAGCCCCGCATCAGGCTCCCTGCTCAGTGGGGAGTCTGTTTACCCCTCTCTCTGCCTGCCTCTCTGCCTGGTTGTGATCTCTTTCTCTGTTAAATAAATAAATAAGAAAGAAAGAAAGAAAGAAAGAAAGAAAGAAAGAAAAAGAATGAGTACAGCCACATTAAAAGAAAAGAAAACAAAACAAACAAGCATTTATTTCTCACATTTCTGGTGGCTGAGAAGTCTAAGAGCAAGGCACTAGAATATTCAGTGTCTGATGAGAGCCTCCTTCTTAATTTGTAGGTGAGTATCTTTTCCCTATGTCCCCACAGGGCAGAAGGGGATAGAGGAGCTTCCTTTCATAAGGAAACTAATCCCATTCATGAGGGCTCCACACCCATGACATAATCACCTCCCAAAGGCCCCACCTGCAAAGAACATAACAATGAGGATTAGGTTTTTATATATGAAATTTATGAGGACAGATTCATTCTATAGCATACAACAGGTAGCCTTAGTAGACTGCTTCTTTTACTGAACAATATGCATTCAAGGTTCAATGCACATCTTTGAATGATTTGATAGTGCCTTTCTTTTTATTGCTGAATAACAATTGTATGGATGCACCACAGTTTGTTTATTTATCTTTTTTTAAAGATTTATTTATTTAATTCAGAGAAAGAACATATTCAGGTGCTTGTGTGAGCAGGAGAGGAGCGGTGCGAGAGGGAGAGAGACTCCTCAAGCAAACTCACCACTTAGCACAGAGCCCAACTGAGGCTTGATCCCAACATGATGAGTTCATGACCTGAGTTGAAAAAAAGAGTCAGAGGCTTAACCTGCTGAGCTACACAGGTGCCCCTGTTTACTTACCTTCTAAAAACATCTTGGTTGCCTCCAGTTTTTGTCAATTATGAATACGCTGCTATAAACATTTGTGTGCAGGTTTTTTTCCAACTCCCAAGGAGTACAAGTGCTAGATTGTATACAAAGGCTCTTTAGTTATCTAAGAAACTGCCAAATTATTTTCAAAGTGGCTGTACCATTTTGTACTCCCACTAACAGTAAGCAAGGGTTTCTGTTACTCTATCTCCTAGCCAGGATTTGGTATTGTCAGTCATTGTTTTTTGTTTTTGTTTTTTTACCCCCCCTTTTTTTTTAAGTTCTTGTTTTTCTGAGCTATAGAGTGGTTTGCAATCCTCTAATGACATACGCCCATGAAAACCTTTCTTATCCTACTGTTGAGGGATGTGTTCTGCTCTTTTGCCCACTTTTTAACTGGGTTGTTTATTTTCCAATTTGTTTCTTGTGGCCAAAATGTTAATCATTAAGTTTTATTGCCTTGTAGAGTGCTGTGTAGACAATGAAACAGGGAAGGGAACAGAAGTAATTTGGAGGACGAGGCTCTGCTTTATATTTTACATAGACATGTCATGGAAGGCCATTCTGAGGAGGTAACATTTGAGTTGATATCTGAAAAATGGTAAAATCCAGACCTGAAAATATTGGGGAGTAGAGAGAAGTTTTTCATTAATCACTTTGAGTTAACTGTTCCCTAAGTTGTGAAATAAAAATATCTTGGTTAAGATATACTTTCTGTTTGTTTATGTCAATTAGATACACAGAATCAATGAATAATTATCTTTAAATTGAACATCTAATTATGTGGCCTAGTTGTACATCTTTCTTCTAAACTAATATATGAACTTTGAATATCTGATATCATCACAGATGTTAGTGGAATTTACAGAACCAATTTATATTTTTATATCTTCTAATTTTCAAATGAGTATTTTTTCTGATTAAATTTCACAAGAAAACTCAATACTAAAAATACATACATATACACAAAGACCTCTGCCAGTTCATTCTTAATTTGCAAAAGAATCACATCATGTGGGTGCCTGCGTGGCTCAGTGGTTTAAGCATCTGCTTTTGGCTCAGGTCATGTTCCCAGGGTCCCTGTGCAGTAGTGAGTCTGCTTCTCCCTCTTCCTGTGCCTGCAGCTCCCTTGCTTGTTCTCTCTTTCACCCACTCTCTCCATGTCTCAAATAAATAAATAAATTCTTTAAAAAAATCATGTCATGTGTATTGTTTAGCATTTTATTTTATTTTATTGAAGATTTTTTTTTATTTGAGAAAGAGATACCACAAGTGTAGGGGGCTGGGAAAGGGAGAGAGACCGCATGCTGAGCATGCAGTCCAATGACCTGAGCCAAAACCATAAGTGGGACGCTTAGCTGACTATACTATCCAGGTGCCCCATGTTTTAAAAAGATTTTGTTTATTTGAGAGAGTATGTGCACAGGATTGTGGGAAGGTGCGGAGGGGGAGGGTGTAGGATAGAGAGAATCTCAAGTGGACTCCACACTGAGCAGGGAGCTGGTCCTGGGTTAGATCTGATGAAGCTGAGTCAAGACCTGGGCCAAGACCAAGAGTCAGATGCTCAACCAACTGAGCCACCCAAGTGCCTCGATATTTTAGCATCTTATCTGAGGTGTCTCAGATCTTAGTCCAATAACTGTGCTTTTTGTTTTTTTCCTTTCTATGCTACCAAAACTTTAGGGTGGTTATTCTTTCTTGGAACTTATTGATAGCCATCACCAGGACTGAAATGGATAAATATAATCAGTTTGCTTGATAACAAGAAATTTACTTTTAAACAAACTCCAAGTAACTGCATGCCACCAATAACCAAATATTAAAATGGTCTGTGGAATTAGACTAACTTAAAGGATACTCAAAACTATAATGCCAACATATAGCAAAATTCTGTAGCTTTCCTAGGACTTAACCATAAAGTTAGAAATCATTTTTTTTAAATAGCAATGAAGTTTTTAAATTAATTTAAATAATGAATTTACCAGCATATCCCATTTCTCAAAAATCTGTATGCATATGTTATGCTATATAAAACAAGTATAATAGGCCATGTTTCCTTTGGGAATTTTTATATAAAAGTTAGCTTCTTTTAATATCAAGAATTATTTAATATTACCATTAACAAGTGAAGTATTTAAATCTTTTTTTTTTTTTAAGATTTTTTATTTATTTATTTGTCAGAGAGAGAGAGAGCAAGAGCGAGCACAGGCAGACAGAGTGGCAGGCAGAGTCAGAGGGAGAAGCAGGCTCCCTGTGGAGCAAGGAGCCCGATGTGGGACTCGATCCCAGGACGATGGGATCATGACCTGAGCCGAAGGCAGCTGCTTAACCAACTGAGCCACCCAGGTGTCCCAACAAGTGAAGTATTTAGATTTGAGGTGTCTTTTCTTGTTCAAATTACTATCCAGCATCCCACAACAGCCGTGTTACTAACTTTCCACATAAACATACAATGAGTCTGGATGATATTGATAGGTACTTAAACAATCTGCCAAAGATCCAAGAATGAGAAGAATTTACCACTCAGGCTCCCAAAAGTAATTTCCAAGATTCATATCAAGTGTATGATTGTTATAATCTCTCTAACGCTTTACATTTTTGAAATGATATAGATAAATTCAGTCCACTAAAATTCCACTTGAGTCTATTTAACTTCCTATGATTTGGTTACATTAGCAAAAGGATTTTGTTTGGGTTTGGGGGTTAGGCTTGAATAAGATTCAAGTTAATCATTTAGGTACTTAAATGTTCTTAACTCAAGGATTTCCCCTGACAGTCATTTTAAGAACAGCTTTATATTATTCACTTCACCTATTCCTCAAAAAAATGAGTGCAAGGAAATTTCATTCTGCTCAGATTTTTCTGTCTTTTCACCAAAATGCAATCCTCAGGGCCATTTTCATTTACAAAGACCTGTATGCTGCATAGATTTAAGCCCTATATTTCTCAGCTAAAGGTCAAAGGGTGTTAATTACAGCTCCATAATTATTCTCAACCTTCATTAACAGACACCATATTATACTGATGGAAAGATCTGCTTAATCGGGTTTTGCCAAAATTACTCAGGTAGGTTACCAGGATGAGAGAACAGGGAGGCAAGATGTATGCCTGAGGGAGAACGTCCCCCAATGTTATCTATCTTTCTGACTCTTAAAACCTAGGTTGCACTGACAGATCTTTGTTTAGAGAAAGTTCAGACTTACTATTAGATTTTATTTGTAAACATAAGAGTTTGATGGTTTCAATCATTGAAGATAAATGAAAGCACAACCTGCTGCAAGACAATTACAGCAAGGATGTTCCCTTTCTTCAAATACAGTTTCGAAATTTTGACCCAATATTTGAAATGTCTAATGCTATTCAGACTTACGTTGATGACACATTTGAGATATTAGTCCCTCAAAAACATATTTGTGAGATATAGCAGACTAACTATATTATAAAACAGGCTTTGCATTTTTAATTTGCAACTACACATATTAACTACCTAATCTATCTTGACTTAACACTGTTAAGCTACTTTAAAAATATGAAACAAAAAGAAAGCACTAAAGTTTCAAGTACCTCATATCTGATACACACAGACACAGACACACACACACACACACACACACACACGCATTTGACATTTATCAAAGAAGATTATGGTTTAAAAATGTATATATATGAGTGTGTATGCACTTGGTGAAATCACTGTATAAAATAATATTCACTCAATTCAAGCTAAAAAATTATCTCTTCATTGTTGTACTACAAACACCACTATGCTAAATCCTAAGAGGCTATAAAAATATATTAAGACACAGTTCTCTTAAGTTGATTACTTTTTGAACATACATATACATATTTTATAAAAGTAGGCTAAATATGATACATTATTTTGGTGATATGAAATTTTATGGAGCTGTGGATAAATGAGTAGTTAATTTTTGCTGGGGAATCATAAACTTTTAGATAATTTTTCTTTAAAGGGATAATATTTGAGTCAAATCTTTAAAAATGCATAAACATATCTCACTAATGGCATTTGGCAGTAACAGTTCTTTCTTCATTAAAAGAACCATATGTGTATGGAAAGATATTTGAAAGTAGGCATATGTAATTAGACGTATGTGAACATTCATTCCAAACCACCAGGGCCATGGTGATTCTCAATATACAGGTAATAGGGAAAAGTACAACTAAGAGTAAGACAGAATGGAGATGGCATTTCAATAGCCACAAGAGAACAGGAATATAATAATTCAAGTGTAAGTTTTTTATCATGAGGATTTTTAGGAGAATGAAATATTTCAAGCTGAGGAGTGACATGATCCCATTTTAGTTTAGTTTATTATATATTTTTTTTTACCTCATTTTAGTTTCCAAATAATGACTGAGGCTGCAGTTAAGAGTGTATGGGAGGGGCACCTGGGTGGCTCAGTGGGTTAAAGCCTCTGCCTTCAGCTCAGGTCATGATCTCAGGGTCCTGGGATCGAGTCCCGCATTGGGCTCTCTGCTCAGCGGGGAGCCTGCTTCCTCCTCTCTCTGACTGCCTGCCTCTCTGCCTACTTGTGATTTCTGTCGAATAAATAAATAAAATCTTAAAAAAAAAAAGTGTATGGGAGGGAGGTGAAGGTAAGACTGGAAATCCCCTTTGCATTTTGTTGCTGAATTCAGTTGGGAAAAAAAAAAAAAAGTAGCTTGACCTAAGGTATGGTAGTGGAAATTGACAAATACAGACTGTTGATAATTAGAAAATTAGAAATATAGGACTTAGAAATTGATTAAATATGCTATCAAAGTATAGGAAAGGTATCATTCCAAATTGCCACATTTAATTTAATTTATTATTATTTTATTTCTTGCATGGAGTTTCCTCTCCCCTTTCCTCCATCACATTACAGTTCCCGTATTTCTAAATTAGAAATATTATTTTATATATATATATATATATATAATATAAATGTACACATATAAACATTATATATACACACATACACATAATACATCATATTTTTATACACATATGTATATGTGTGTGTATATATATTATATATATAATATATTTATAACATATATATAAATAAAATAAACTAAGAATGGATTCCTGGTACTTTAACCCTGGGAATAGATTTCTAAAACTCTGTTACTACCCTATTAAAATCATGTGCCATATTAACATTAGTGAGAGATCTGTAAATGATGGTGTAAAGTAAGATTGATAATTACTTTACTTCCAAAGATGTTTTTTCACCAGTTTATGTGAATAGCCACATGCCAGAAATTATACTACAGGTTTGCCTTTAGCTTGAAATGTGGTGTTAATCCATCATCAATATATTAATAGACCTGTCCTTACCAGTTAACAGTGTAAAAGACATTCAATATCTGAAATTAATACTTTTTTTTAAAGTCCCAAGGACATTGCCTATGAAATTCATAGGAAATTATTCCTTGTCACAGAGTTGAATGTGGAAAGATAAGTTTGATATGGTGTCAATGTATCAAAATAACACATTTCATGCTGTGTGATAAAATTTTCACCACTGTCAACCTCAGAGAGAAATAATATTTTAACAGATTTACAAGAAAGCAAAACATGCTTCATTATCACTTTGAATATTTCATGAGATCAAAAGATGCATGCATTTTTCAAGGAAAAATCTGTTTTCTTACTGAGAAAAACTTGTTTAGGTTTAAAAAGGTCAAAGCATTTGAGATAAATGTTATATTTTCACTTAAAAATAAGAATTTCTAAGTTCTTCCAAATTTAAACCCATATTCTAATAGCTGCAATAAAATTGCATTTGTAGATATTCCATTTTGAATCAATACTTTGAATAAAAAATGGACATTTTAAAAATATAGACAAGAGAAACTAATGTTATGATACAAGTCAATTTTAGCATCTCATGTGAAATAATGTGTTGAAGCTATTGGATAATGATATATCTTCCATCCAACACCTCCCCCTCACCTAACTGTATGATTTTAGCAAACTATTTCACTTTTCTAGGCCCTAGCTTGTGCTGCCATAGCCAAACACCACAGAATACTCTTTCACAGAACAGAAATGTATTTTCTCACAATTCTGAAGGCTGGATGGCCAAGATCAAAGTGTTAGTAGAGTTGGTGTCTTCTGAGGCTTCTCTCCTTGGCTTGAAGATGGTCATCTTGTCTCCTTACATAGGCTTTCCTCTGTGTGTACATGTGCCTAGTCTCATTTTTGCACTCTTCTTATAAGGACACCAGTCAGATTGGATTAAGATCCAACCTAGGGGCCTCATTTTAACATAATTACGTTTCTAATGGTTCCATCTCCAAATACAGTTTCATTGTGAGGTACTGGGAATTAAGATTTAAACAAATAAATTTTGATGAGGAAACAAGTCAGTCCATACAGCCTTAGTTTCTTCAGGATAAAAAGAAGCAGAAACATCATCTTAAAAATTACATTAATATAAGTAGTAACCAGAACTACATTTAACCAATTAATACAACTTGACAACTGGGAAAGTCAAACTAGACTTTAACACAACTGCAAATATAATTTTCTGAAAGATTGCTGAAAACTGACAATTTTCTGTTTTCATTTATGATGCTCAAAAAACCATTATTTAATTAACTACAAATATGTATAAATCATTCATAGCAATATAATATTATATTGAAATGAATTTTCAACATTAAATGAGAAACAAATTAGTAAGGCCAATACTCTAGGTCCTACCAGGACATGTCTCCATTTGTCTTTTAGTTATTTGACACGTGGTCAATCCTCACATCTGTAAACTTGTCTCTGTAAATCCCCATTTTGTTAGCAATGTGTGTACTGCTTTGGAGAAGGAGTATGGCTATTTCGATGTCTGGAAAAAGTGAAGTGTTAGTATCAGGCATATATTTTTAGATAACCTCTTATAAAACAGGTAGAGAAACATACTTCCTTAGTGTTATTATAGATAATCAATCTCAAGCTGTTTGCCAGTACAATTTAAAATGGCAGTTTAATAGAAGTCCTCATGACCAATATTGCTATTATTCTTTGAAATCATTTAAAATAGCTGATCAATGCATAAACAATAACAAAAACAGTGAAGCTACACCAATGTAAAAAATGCTGGTAATTCCCTTATTTGAAGAGAATACCTCTTTGTTTTTGTTTTTGCTTTGGTTTTGTTTTAATTTAGACTCCTGGGGAAAGCAAAGAAGGTATATGTTATATATATATTTTAAATGAATAAATGAAATATTATTCTTATAGACAATAAAAATATAAAATAAATTTTTTCAATACATAGGATATTCCTAACTTATTACCTGTATGTGATTGTCTTTAAAAGTTCTAATGAAAAGTTAGTATGTAAGAAAAACTGGGATGCATTTTTTTTTTTTAAAGAATTTTGCTTATTTATTTGACAGACAGAGATCACCAGTAGGAAGAGAAGCAGGCAGAGAGAGAGGTAGAAGCAGGATCCCCATTGAACAGAGAGCCTGATGCGGGGTTCTATCCCAGAATCCTGGGACCATGACCCAAGCCAAAGGCAGAGGCTTTAACCCACTGAGCCACTCAGGTGCCCCTAAAACTAAGATACTTTAGAGGAAAAAAGCCATTCAGAGGACTTGCCTTAACAGAAGTTAAAGCTCCTAGTAAGCTTCCAATGAATAACCAATTATGGTCTTATATCCAGGATAGAGACCATGATTTATATCCCAAAATGGAAATCTAGAATATGAATAATTTAATATATCATGAAGAAAACAAAACAAATAATCTAAGGGAATGAAATATTTACTAAGTGCTCAATTAAAATTAAAAATGAAATTAAATAAAGAGTCATATCTCATGCTGTATACTAAAAATAAATTCCATTTTGAAGCATAAAGGCAACAAGTGTAAAAAAACTACTCATTATATTCTGGATAGAAAGAGATTTTCATAGCCAAAATACAAAGGGAGAGATAATATAGGAAAATAAAGGTGGTCTCATTTCTTTATCCCCACCTTTCCATTCTTTAATGAGTCATATTGATTTGCTCACCAAAACATATTACTTATCTATCAATTTCTCTCCATCTTCCCTGCCACCACCCAAAAGTTCATAGCTAGACTACTACAGGAGTCTCCTAAATTATCCTGTTTGTTCAAAAGCTTACCCCCATTGGTCTCTTAGCTGCAAGGTTATACTCTAAAACATTAATATTTTCTAATAATTATTGAAGATTTATTATGGGCTATGCACTATGCTTGGCTATAATAATCTTCATACTAGTCCTGAAAAGTACTGTACCACTATGTATAGGTACTATTATGGCCCTTGATTTTAGATTAAGAAACTAAAATTTATTAATTTTTTAAACATGCATTAACTTAATAAGGTCACATGGTTAGAGAGTGGCAAAACAATACTTAACACCCAACCAGTTAACAGGCAGAGTCTACACTGTAATCTCTATACTGCCGTCTTATAAAACAGCCTTGGAATTTATCTAGAAGTGAAGAGAATAACTTTCAGCCTCTTCCCACAGCAAATAAAATCTCCATTCCAATTCATTTACATGACTCCCATCACTATTTCACAAGGATTGAGTCATACTCCCTGCACTGAATTCCGTGCACTTGTCAGGCTGATTCTGACCTAAATCTTTCACTTCTGTCTGGCTCTTCCCATTGTCTGTAAAATATTAACTCCTAAATATTGCCGACCTTCAACATACACACAGTTCAGGGGCTATTACAACATCTGTTTATTCCTTATAGCTTTCATAACTTTCAGACATTTCCTTTTTCTATTTGTTAACTTATCTATTGTGTTCCCACATTAGAATGCAGCCTCTATAAGATCAGTTGCCTTTTCCCATTCTGAACAGTGATCTATCAACAATGAGTTAATCAATTTGTAGCACAGAATTTTTTAATACATAGTAAAATAACTGGGGTAAAAATTAATACCAGATTAAACAAAGATGCTAAGCTTCTATATATTAAAACAGTGCCATTCCAACTCTACTTTCCACTCAGTTCTTCTGTAAGACTAAAAGAATTTAAAAGTAAAGTTTATTAATTAAACTAAATTTTTATAATTACAGAAAAAGAAAAAAATGGAAAGAGGATTTTCAACATTATGCTACAAAGAGTTAAAATGTATAAATGTGAAAATTTAATTTTTATTATATAAAACACCAAGATTCCAAATTTTAAAATGTACAACAGATATCATATATTTGGAATAATACATGTTGAATGAGTATATGAAATGATTAAACTGAAAACTCTTTCCCTTTGAGAATTTATATTATCCTGGTTGAGATGGACAAGAAACACTTAAATAAATAAATCCGTGTCAGTACATAAACAAATATATCTATAACAGGTTAGTTAGTAAGAACTGATAGCAAGAAAGTTAAAATAAGGTAAGAATACATTATGGTTAGACACTTTTCATTGAAATCATTGGTATTATCTATTAAGCATTTATAGGAAAGCATACATGTAAGCTTTTTACAAAAATATTTCATTAAAATCACACAACTCATGAGATAATTTCTAGTATCCTAACCTTCTTAAAAAATACTTAGGAAGGGGCACCTGGATGGCTTAATCAGTTGAATATCAAATTCTTAGTTTTGACTCAGGTCATGATCTCGGGGTCATAAGATCAATCCCCTCTCAGTGGGGAGTCTGTTTGAGATTCTCTTCCTCTTCTCTCACTCTGCCCTTCCCCCCACCCTCCTACACCTGCTCATGTGCACTCTCTCAAATAAAAAAATAATTAAAAAATATGCATCGGGAGAACTACAAATAAAGAGGTTACAGTGCTTGTTCAAAGCACACATTCTGTCAAAACAGAGTCTGGATTCCAAGATTTTGAAGCCCACGCTTTTAGTAAGTAGGTAATTTTTCAATAAATATTTTGTACCATTAATTACTGAGAAAGTAACTGAATATTTTCTATTTAGCCAAATTCATCAGTATTTATGCAAAATTACTAAATTGTGTTCAAATTTCTTTTATTCACAAGTACAGGTACATCCTATCTATGGCCTAATTTTGACTTACTCCTCAAAGTACAGAACTTACTTTTTTCTGTCAGAATGAACATTTGGCAGATAAGATATTTATTTTCACTTATTTAATTGACCTTTTTAAACCCTTCTGATAAGTGTAATGTCCTCATTATAAAATTATCACAGGAAGTATTAAATTAAGCATTTTAATGGAATATTAATTTATAACTCATAGTTGAACAGAACAGAATCACCTGGACTATTCAGTTCCTTCAGCGCTTTATTGATTTATCCATTAGTTTACTCTGTCAGTCTTGCATTAGGAAAATAATAGTGGAATTGAGGTTTATGGTGAGAAAAAAAGTCCAGTTCTATTTTGGATTCTCTTGCCTTTACAAATCAAAAAGTTCCAACATTATAATCCAAAGGAACAAAGAAAGGAAAGATATCAGGTATGCAAATACTGTTACTTAGAAGAATAAAAGGCATTTTTTTCCCTTGTTTTCTTGAACAGTTAGCATTTTCTCCCTTGTCGTTTTCTTCTGTTAGATCTAGCTACATCCATTTGTGGAAACAAAGTTATAGTAAAACTTGGATTGCATCTCTTGGTGCTGGTTGTCTAAATAAATAAGTTATAAATTTCACTGGATTACTAAATACATTGTTAAAATGATAGGATAAAATCATTTCATCTTAAATGAAAACAACAAATAAGTGTAAATTATTTATCTACATTATGTTCCTGTTTTAGATCTCAAAAATTATGGATGAGATAATTTCAACATTTCAGAGAAATTTTTCCACCATCAAAATTTCAAATGTGTATATTATGTGTATATATATGTATATATATATATGAATTATACTCTTACCCATATTGGCATAGGAAGTTTTATTCTCTCACATCATAATTATATTTATAATCAAAATGCTTAGTTATTCTACTTTTTGTTAAAAAAATACTGTTAATGCATCAGATGTACATGGAAATAAAAAAGCCACATTATTTCCATTCTGATGTGTGGCCAACTGATAAGAAGCTGTTGATAATACAGAAAAATAATGTGATAGCATTATGTACTTAGGGGTTGTGAGGCTGAATTCATTAAAGGGATCAAAGATACCTATTTTCAGTTATATTTCTGTGTTAACAAATAAATGCTATTCCAATATGTTGTTTATCTGTTAAATATTCAGTATGTTAAAATGGAACCTAATGGCAATTACTGACCTTTGTATCTTATTAAAAAAGAGAGAGAGAGAGAGAGAGATGGCATTAAAAATAATGAATTCAGGTTTTCAATAAATGCTTGCATTTTCTGTTTTTCTTGCAAGAAATGTGTATTAATATTGAGCTATAAATACAAATGACAAATTAGCAGGACTATTCTTTTTTTTTTTTCCCTTAAGTTCAAGCATTGCCATTTATTATCCCAAATACCTTCTTTATCCTGCCTATGACCCAGTTTGAGGGGGCTTCATGAATATTTATTTGAGTGTAATGAGGGTCAAGTTGAAGAAAGGTAATGAACCAATACTTCTTTTTCCTCACTCCTTTCTGTAGGAGTGGATCATTTCTTAATGTGGTGCTTTACATAATATGTGGAGAGCAAGGGTGCCTTCTGCCTCCCACTCGCCATCCCTCGGAGGTGCAAAGGCAGAGTGTTGCCCTAACAAAATCATTTCTGTGTGAAAGTGGTTTCCCTTGCATCTGAACAAACATGAACAGAGAAAGTCATAGAGGAGCATGCTGAAAGATTTTTCTTATTCATAAAGTGATGTTCAGGATCACTCAGGCCCTATCTCATATTTAACCATGAGATCACAGAACACCCTTCTTGGAGAACCTTGTGTGAACAAGTGTTTTTCATTTGTCTTTTGTTTCTATGAGTTGGTGTTTGCAGCATAATTGTTGCCCTTAATGGAAAAGTGCCTTCCAACAGAGAAAGGAGCTGATTCTGTCCAGATTCTTCTTTTGGGAATTGCTTCAACTGTCCTCAGAAATTCTATACAGGTATTTCAGTCTGAACAAGTAATTCTGTATAGGAAGTCACACATAAAGCACTTTAGCCAGAAGTTTCAAAATCTAGTCTTTAGGAGCATGTAGGCCCCCAATGGGTCCAGCACACCAGTCAATCAATTAAGCTCCTTATCACAACTTCAAAGAGTAACTAAAAGAAATTCACTTTTAGAATGGAAGCACAGCAGCTATTCAAATAAATTTTCTGACTTAATACTTCATGGAAAATATTTTTTTAAAAGATTTTATTTATTTATTTGACAGAGAGAAATCACAAGTAGATGGAGAGGCAGGCAGAGAGAGAGAGAGAGAGGGAAGCAGGCTCCCTGCACAGCAGAGAGCCTGATGCGGGACTCGATCCCAGGACCCTGAGATCATGACCTGAGCCGAAGGCAGCGGCTTAACCCACTGAGCCACCCAGGTGCCCCTTCATGGAAAATATTAATATTCAGATGTGATAAAAAAAATAAATTGTTCCTCATTTATATTACTTAATTTAATTTAAAAATAGGATGAACTCTAAATAGATGCTGTTTTCGTTATGAATCCAAAATGGTGTTTTTCCTTATGAAGAATGTCTTTCTAACTTGAGATTTTGTGACCTTATAGAAAATCCAAAAACTCTTCCTTTGTTTTATGGATTGCTTCTCAATATACAGATAGTTTTTCTAATACTGGAAAGTTTTACTGAATATTACTATCTAAGTAAAAATGAAAACAGTGAATTATATATAATTTAAAAGACAGATATTTTGGAAAGGCATAGATAAATACCTGCTTATTTTTTTCAATATTTAACAATTTCCTTAGTTTTAATAAACATGATTTTCCATGAGACTTTTAAGAAACAGAATATATATGGTATAGTTAAAATGGTAGCAACCCTAGTTAACAGGTGGTTTATGGAACTACAGTAGTTTCTTCTAAATTTCATCCTTATCCATTCTAGAATACTTTGGAAGTTTAGATTTTTGTTGTAATGGTTATAGTCCTTCATGCAATAATTTACTTAACAAAGTAAATCTGATAGAGCAGTGTTTCCCTAACCATTACTTACCCAAATAGGTTTGTTGCCTGCATTTTTTATTTAAACCTCTACTTCTTTCATGTGTGATTTTGTTACTTTCAATACCTCTGAAATGTATTATGAAAAAAAAAAAGTATATGGGGGCAGAAGAAGGTCAACAAAATTCCTTTAATATGTACCTTGCCATAGAGAGATAAGATCCAATTATTTGAAATGGTGGAAATATCAATGCACTTTTAGTTCGTTGAGTCAGACCACATTTTGTTAGTTTGTTTCGGAAAGAATATGCACCTAACTTGCATGCAGATGTCATACTACATTTTTGCATACATTTTGGGTATTTTATTGACAGGTTCTATCAAAGCATCTGAATTTTACAAGCAAAAAGCACATGTTATGAATTCAAAAGAGCAATACGTAGGCATAAAGGTTCCATGTATTCAGGCAAACATCCATGTGACATCTCATGATGCTTTCCTAAAATGGCAATTGGAAAGAAAGTCATTTCACTTTGTTCAAGTGAGACTTCCAATGCCTTCTATAAGAAACGGATAAACCAACTTGTCTGGCACATTGAAATGTTCCTTGTTATGTAGATGGAGACACTTTCCAGGATATTTGGACTGAGCACAGATAAAGCTGACAATAAATAAAATGAACATGGGACAAAAAATCAAACTGAAATCTTTTGAGTCTAGATTTTATTTCTTGTACCAAATTGTCATTTAAGAATTTAAAACTCCTATCACTTACTTTACCTGTTCAAGAGCTAGAACTTTTAATTTTAAACAGTGACAATATTTGTAATGCCAGGGCAGATGAGAATTATCTCAGTGAACTAGTTTTAATATTTTAACATAAAATGATGATTTGCTTTGGTGTTCGATAACACTTTGTTATTCTCATATTCATTACCTCTGATTTTGAAATTGTTTTATGTGTTTATCATCTCTACAACTAAAAACTATACTCTTTGGAGATAGCAGTTATATATTGTTTTATTGCCCCTAAATTAATAACACTGCTGTTCATATCAAAGTGTAAGCATTCCATTAGTGTTTAGTGACTAGATGAGTGAACAGCACTTACGAACAGATTTAAATATTATAAATACAATTTTTTACACTTATTTAAATTCAATTAGTTAACATGTAGTGAGTGTATCATTACTTTCAGATGTAGAGGTCAGATGCTCATCAGTTGCTTATAACACCCTGTGCTCATTAAATCATGTGCCCTCCTTAATGCCCATTGCCCAGTTACCCCAGGCCTATAAATAGAATGTTGAGTCAACAAATGTTAAGTTGATCACGTTAGTCAGTCCTGACCAGGTATAAAGAGGATCAATATGGATTAGTTACAGTATTAAAGAAAAAAAAAAAAAAAGAACAAGAAGGAAGGGTGTGAGTACAGCAATTAGGCAGGAGGGCTGCTACAGGCTGCAGGGCACAGCACTAGCAGTGGTAAGGGTCAAAAATGGTAATAGTGGGAGTGCCTGGGTGGTACAGTTGGTTGAGCATATCGAGCTCTTTGTTTAGGCTCAGGTCATGACCTCAGGATCCTGGGATGGAGCCCCGGTCAGTGTGGAGTCTGCTTGAGATTCTCTCCCTCTGCCCCTCTCCCTGCTCATGTTCTCTTTCTCTCATATAAATAAATAAGTCTTGAAGAAAAAGAAGAAGAAGAAGAGGAGGGGGAGAAGGAGGAGGAGGAAGTAACACACATAGGAAAGATTCGTGACAGGCAAAAGTGGCAGGCAGTAGCAGAGAGGAAAAACTACACTGTGTGTGTTTTTGTCTGTTTGTTTTGTTTTGTTTTGTTTTTTTGTTTTTAAGTGACAAGAGAGAGTAAGACCTTGGGTGTTACTCTCACCCAAGGAAAATTAATACAAGTACAAAAGCATTCAATACATCTTAATAACCAAGGCCTCAAGGCCCCCCCCTAGTACAGATGAAAAACATGGCAAAACAAATTGATAAGGTAATTAAAAGGGGGGGAGTGGATAATTGCTAAAGAATAAAGAACCATACAGGCATTTGTAGCTTATGAGTGCAAGAATTTTGACCATGTAAAGATCATATTCCCTGTATCTGAAAATTGGGTTGAAAATAGTGGATTTTGACCATTTAAAGATCACATTCCCTGTACCTGAAAATTGGGTTGAAAATAGTGGATTACTGAGACATTATATTAACACCCTTTCTTCCTTCCTTCCTTTGATTTATTTCTTCTTCAAATCTTTATTTTTTTTTCTTTCTTCCTTTTTTAACCAGTGATGGAGAGGATGAAGTATACAATTTCTGACTTACTTTAGACAAAAGCAGCCTTTACTTTTTTCCAGTTTCTTTCCTCTTCTCATTTCCACCTCCCCTAACTGGATGTCTTATTAAAAGGTATTCCATAGATTTTTAAATTAAATGTTTTAGAGATGAATGTGGAAGCATGTTGGCAATTGTGACTGTTAATAAACATTTTGTAAACCTTCCTTTCCTGAGGCATAATAACTATGTGCCATTAAAACTGAAGAATGTATTCTCAAGGGCAAACTGCAAGTAATTAATTTAATTTTTCTTAATTGGAAAATTAAATTAAATGTAACTACTGATCCCAAGGGTAAAGGAAGTTGAAGCAGCCTAATGTAGCCATCAAAATAATGGAGTACCCAAAACATAAGCACTTTACTACAAAGAAGATACTTTTTTTTCTTGATCTTCATAATTTATGGTTGTGAAACTATATTCTAAATATTTTAAATTATATTCTTATTCTATGTAGTAAGCAGAATACCCTCCTGCATCTCACCAAATTCTTTGCCCTCATCCCTGGTAATTGTGAATGTGACCTTACATGGCAAAGTAGAATTAAAGTTTCAGATGAAATTAGGTTGTTAATCAGCAGACCTGAAAATAAGCAGATTATCCAGGTGTGTCCAGTGTAATCAAAGGGTTCTTAATCGTGGAGGAGAGCAGCAGAAAAGGAAATGAGAAAGAACTGACAAAGTACTGGCTTTGAAGGTGAAGGGGGTTACAAGTCAAGGAATACAGGCAGCCTCTAAAAGGTGGAAAAGACAAGGATACAGAGTCTCCCTTGGAGCCTCCCAATGGATACAGCCTCGCCAATACCTTGATTTTAGCCAGTGAGACCCGTTCTGGACTTCTAACCTCCACAACTGCAGGATAATAAATTGTGCTGTTTTATGTCCTTGCAAATTTTTGTAGCAATTTGTTACACAAAAACTGTAAGACTCTAATACATTCGGTATGATTATGGTGGACCTTATACATTGTCAAGTCAAATAACATTTTGGTTTTTGAGGTAACCAACCAGGACTATAAAATAAAAATATCCAAAGGATCTCGGGTTGAAATAATTATTTGCTCTGATTACTATTATTGAGTTTAACTGATATGAAACATATTATTTTAATTATATTTTGTGTTTTCATGACTGGTTACCATGCAAACTCAGAGACTCAGTCTCAAGTTACTAATTGATTTCAACATGAGTTATTCAACCATGTTAGCAAGTAAGCAGTGTCTTTCATAGGAGCTAGGAAAAAGTAAAAATTCATCCTATCCTGGCATATATTCTCATTTATTAGCGAAGTCTTCTTTAAAAGTCAACATTTATCATTTATCAACATTTATTAAGGAATATACAATAAAGAATCAAGGCTGGTTATTTCAAAAAATAATCAAGTTTTACTATTAGCTCATTAGATCTCTTTTAATGAAAATCAATATGGATTCAGTTTATAATGCTAAGGAAAGAGTTATCTATCATCTCTTATTTTCCTTTGTATTATCTCAAAACTTCATCTGTGATATATTATTAAAACATGATATTTTCTTTCCTGGATTATATGTGTAAAGTCATATTATTGACCATTATGTTTATACATTTTTTTCACCTCATTTTTCCTCAATTAATTGCAGTAGTCTCTGAAATGTTCCTCCTGCCTCAAGTTGCTCTGTGCCTGTACCCGTGTTATTCTTCCTGCCTGAAATGCTTTCCATCAACTTTTTTTTTTTTTTTGGATAACAAAGTTATTTGCATTCACTAAAACACAGCTCAAACGTACTTCTCTCTTTCAAGTTTTCACTACTTTCCCATGCCACTAAGGTTGCCACTTATGATGCAAATTTACAAATACTTTAATAAGTATTTTTTTAATTGACATTATCATTGTTGTTTTATATGTGTCCCTCTGCCTCAGGAGGTGAATTGTTGAAAAGCAAGGACACAGCACAGCGCCTAGGACACTTTATCAATATTTATTGAACAAATTAAGTACCTGATTAAATTCTAGACATATGTCTTTCAATCTAAGATTCTGTCTTTGCTCTGGTAAGGTGAGGTATTGACCGTGGGATGGATCCAAGGCACTTAGTGTCATTAACCATTCCAAACCAGTTAGCAGATAAAAGAAAGCTGGAAAACGTTTGATGACAAATTAATGTATTTATTAAAGAATCTCATTTTAAAGTACCTAGTCTTAACTTCTATATGCTGGGTAATCACTTAATATGGTATACTAGAAGAAGCTTAAGGACCATACCACTCTGAACGAAGTAATTCATTCTTTATAGAGGACTTACAATCCTTTAATTGTACACTTACAATCCTTTAATTGTACACTTATGATCTATTTTGTTTTTAGGCCTACTAACCACTAATCTTGTTTGTATTTATTTATAATTTAAAATTATTCTCTTTGTTTCTTTGTGCTAAGTAAATGCGAATTAATCAGGATACTTACAGATGCAATACAACCTGGTGTCCCGAGCCAGACAGCCTGACTTAAATCCCTGTTCTTAAACTGCGTTGGTAACAGCAAGTCAGTAAACTGGTCATTCATTTTCCTGATAATTGATGGTAGACTTTTCAGACTAGCCAGGTTGCAAATGTTTAGAGGAGTCCAAAGAAAAAGTGTGTATGCTAGATAGAGCTATGTTGAAGGAATAATTACCAACATTGTTATTTCTCCCATTTATGCTTTCACTTGTTCTTTATGTGTTTAATATGGTCTGCGCACTGACTAGAGTTATAATTTATATACTAAACTCTACAAATTTTAATAATAATGATAGGATTGTAGTTTTTTGTTTTTCAAAGTCTCCTCATATCAGTGATTATAATTGATTTACAGAACAACTCTAGATACTTATACTCCATAAATAGTAGTAATACTCAATTGCAATTGAGTACTTATTTTATCAAGGATACTGTGCTAAGACCTTTATGAGTCTTGCCTTATTTAATCCTTACACTTTCAGAGATTTGGTTTAATTCCCATTTCAAAGTTCTGAAAATTGGTATTTAATGATATTAAATAACCTACACACTTTAGTAACAGAAACAAGTATAATTTTTCTGATGGTTGAACTGTAGGGTTAACAATTAGCAACTGAAATAATTCTTCACCTGTAAAATAAGATTAACTTAGGCTGAAAGAGTTTGCACAATTGTAAGATGTTCTATAACTCAATTAAAATAAGCCTGAAAAGGGCATTGATGAGCTTTGCTGTTGAATGTAATACGTGAGGAAGACCGTAGAGTTTTGATGAAACTGTATTCTAAAATGCCTGAAGTCTGTGCTGAACCAGTCATACTTCATTTCTTTGTGGCTCTTGAGTGAGATATATTCATAAGTGTCATTGACAAATGGGAATCCTGAGTATTGTTTTATTGCCATCTGGTAAGATTAGTCCCTGCCAATATCCCATTGTAGGGTTGTTTGGCAAAACTGGTTTGAGAGTATGAAACCCGAATATCATATCCAAGCAGGGTCTGGGTGTTTGTTTGTTTGTTTGTTTGTTTTTAAGATTTTATTTATTTATTTGACAGAGAGAGAACACAACTAAGAGAGGGAATGCAAGCAGGGGGAGTGGGAGAGGGAGAAGCAGGCTTCCCACTGAGCAGGGAGCCTGAGCAGGGCTCAATCCCAGAACCCTGGGATCATGACCTGACCTGAAGGCAGACGCTTAATGACTGAGCCACCCAGGTGCCCCAAGCAGGGCCACTTTTTAAAAAAAAAATGTAAGTTCCAGTCTTGCCAACAATGAGCTACTGAGACCTAGAAAATAAACAACCTGGAGTACATATAACACAAAATGAAGAGAGTCCTCATATATGTCAACTTGTTCCATCACTCTGCTCTTACACATCCATGGACAGAAGAGAAGACTGCTCAGATCAGCATTTCTGTACTCTGGGATGCAACTTAATAAATATGCCCCAATCGGTGTCATGGCATCAAATTAATAAATGTTCCTGCCTCTTGGAGTAGAAGAAAAGCTTGGAGTAAATTTTTGCAGTTTTAAAAGGATGGATGCTAACTTCTTTAGAATCATGTTGTGGTGGTGGTGGTGGTTGTGCTTTGTTTTTTTAAATCTAAATGTTATGCTCAGTCACAAGGAGGTACTGCTTGGAGCTAGATGGCAGACCCAAGTAACAATATTCTTTTCCTTCAATACCAACTTATGTTTAATGGAGTAGAGAAAAATATACACAGTACAGAGACAATACATGATACTTTCAGTGATATACATTTCATAAAATTACAATGTTTTAAAGCTGAATAACATTTATTTAATACTTGCATAAGACTCTAGAAATATTAATCAGCTTTCTGTTCCATCTTCCCAGAAGCCAGTAGTTTACAGTTTTCTTAAATTCGGTAACTGCTACTCATTAGGTTTGACTGAACACCTCCTAATTTTAAAATAATTAAACATTTTGTTACATGTATTCCCTATAACCTGATAGAAAAAGAATTATTATAATTCTATAGATTAAAAATCAGCCATAGAAATGCTAAATTATGTTTCTGAAGTTATAGTACTAGCAACTGAAAGAGATTAATTTCAAATTCCATCTTTTGTACACTGTATTTCATTGCCCTACAAAGTTTTAATGATATTGGAAGTCTTACCTATATAATATTTCATCTACACATACTTTGATCTTCAGTTGTTTCTACCTCAGCACAGAAGAAATGACCCAAATGTCTACCTGATCATAACACTGAAATAAAAGGACACACATTTGTTACGCTATTTGACATGAATCTCTAAGGAAATAAGTTTGAGGCCACCTGAGTGACTTAGTCAGTTAAGCCTCTGCCTTTAGCTCCAGTCATGATTCCAACATCCTGAGGTTGAGTCCCATTGGACTCCCTGGTCAACAGGGAGTCTGATTCTCCCTCTCCCTCTGCCCCTCCCCTACCCATGTACTTGTGCAGGTGTGCTTTCTCTCTCTGAAATAAATAAAATCTTTAAAAAAAAAGTTTGAACCCCAAAGCAGATGATTTATTTTCTAATTACTTCTTATAATATATATTATGTAAATATGTAAATATATAAACATTGCTTTTATATATCAAGTCTATATATGATCTATAATGATCTATAAAAATCTTAAATTTGATTATATAATACATAGATATGCCATGTTGTCTCCCTTATAATTAGTATATGCATATATGCAATGGGGAAAATATATATATTCAAACATTTTGTAAATCTAACAGAAAGTTCATTAGAAAGAAGGCTAATTCTTTAATTGTTCTCATTGTTTATATAAAGTTTCAGTTTATACTTTTCCTTAGTTGTTTATATTCACACTTCTGATCTCAAATATAATGTGCCAAAAATATATGTGAGATTTGTTTCTTTTGCCTTCAAAAACTAAATTATTTTCCTTCCTCCCTCCTTTCCAGCCTCTCTCTCCCTCTCTTTGTCTTCTATTTTGAAAATGTAGGCCAACAGTTTTCTCATTTTTTAACGTTATTTACTATCTACCCATACAACAAAAGGCACACTATGACAAAAACGTAAATCAGGTCAGCTATCAGCATTATGAGCTGTTTAAATAGGATCTTATTCCAAGTTTATACAGTGGAAGGAGCCTATGACCCAGATCATAATGAAGCAAATATGGTCAATAGAGAAAGTCCTCTCCATTTTTATTGTTCGTTCCTGCTTTTATGATATTATGTGAAGTCTTTCCAAATGAAAATACAGTGAAAGACTAGAAGATTGAAATATCCAGTTCATTTTTATTTTATTTCACTATCTTAAAGGAAGAGAATACTGTACTGTGCTTTCTGTTGATGTGTGTAGGCTATTTTGGCATCTTTCAAGTCCCAAAAGGACATCCTTTTCTTTTGTTTGTCACTAAAATCAGCTCCTGTGTTTGAAGTCACCAGCACTCTTCCTTCTCTTCAGCAGCCACAGTCCACCACGTGCCCAATTACCTCTTACTTCTTGTATGCAGGAAACTTCTCATGCAAACTTGAATTCCCCTAAAAGGACTCCAGGAACATTCCTATTAATTAAGCGAGGAAGGCACTGCTGGGATGAGTCACAATAGAAGACGCAACCCCAGTTTTTTGAGGACTTTCATGAAACCAGCACAATCCTTTAAAATGTTCATCTGTGTATGATATTAGCCTTACTTCTTTAATTCAAAAAGTAGCACCCACCAACTTTTAACTTTTTTGAACCTAGAATGTTAGATTGGCTTAGGAAATGATGTCAAAAAACGAGAGAGAAAAAATTCCCTGAGTGGTTTAAAAAGGAAAACAAATATTCCATGTTATGTTTGCACTACAGGCTCATTTCTGAACACTTTCTCAATTTTTTTTTTTCAATTTACCAAGTTTGAAATAGTACAAAAGTGGTAAGCATTTGCTAAATCTATTTTTCTGTTCCATAATACTTTAAATAATTATGTTATTAAATATGTGAGGCCTCTCAGAATGTGTTTTGTTTTTAAATTGTTTAGATATGCTTCCACCCTGACCTATTAACACAAGCCACCCAGTTTTATTATGAAAAGAGTGGCCACCTGCTATTTCTAATGCTAATGCAAATTAGCCTATTGAAAAATATTTCTTTTCCTACAAATATTATTCTGTTAAATAACCTTATATAAATATCAAAACAATAACAGGTTAGAATTATGTGTATATATTTATTATTACGAACAATGGTTTCCTAAGTAGATTTAAAAAATAGATGTTTATGTATAAATCTAAGGAGATGAATCTCAAAGGATAAGACAAAAACTTTCACACTAATATCTTGAAAAATGTACTTCAAAACAAGTTTGGACCATAATAGGAAAGACATAGCTTATGAAGGTCAATTCTTGCCATTATATGGGGAGAAGGAGAAGAAAGCGTGGGAGGTATGAAAGCACCTCCTTATATCAGTGTTCAGTAGTAATTTCATTACAGTAATCAAGGTCTGGCCTTTAATAGGTCTTTAATAGAATCAATTGACTAGAAGGCAGCTTCAGAGGTCTGTTGGTCCCCGCTGACATTTTCCTGAGGTTCAAAAAATTTAAACATATTATAGAGTAACGAAGGACAAAATGGTGCTTATGTCAAATTATATTCACTTTCCAAATGAAAATGGAATTACAAAGTCTCTATATACTATCCTATCTTTTCTAGGTCATCTTTGATGTTATAAAGAAGGTGAAAATTTCTTTTGGACTCCCTGTTGTTCACTTCCTTGCTTGTTAGCAATACCTTGACACTTTTTTTTTTTTTTTAAATGATGATATGTGACATTTGAATGACACTTTAGAAAAATAAAGATTTTATTGTTCTTTATTTTATGTTAAGTGTCCCATTTGCAACACATGCAATTTGTTTTTAAATTAAATATTTCAGTTCAGGGACAACTGGGTGACTCAGTCGGTTAAGCCACTGCCTTCAGCTCAGGTCATGATCCCAGGGTCCTGAGATGGAGTCTCACATGGGGCTCCTTCCTCAGCGGGGAGCCTGCTTCTCTCTCTGCCTCTACCTACCTCTCTGCCTACTTGCGCTCTCTCTTTCTGACAAATAAATAAATAAATAAAATCTTTGAAAATATATATATATATTTCAGTTCTATCAATTTGGTTGATCCTAAGAAATACATAAAGTGTAGATGTTCTCCATTATGTTATTGCATTATTAATCAATAAAGAAGCACATTTCCTCTCCCACCTGTATACCATTGTTGAAATTATTAGTTGTTCTATAATAACTTTATTTTAAATGTATTATATACATTAATGCTTGACATGTGTCTGCTTTTAATGTTATTTTTACTGTGAATGAATAGTAATATATACAAATTAGAATTTTTTATTTGTAATATTCATATACACTTATTTTATTGAATTGATGGATTGGTTTATATTGATGACCTTTCATAGTGATCAAATGCCTGAACGATAAATTTACAGAAATTATGAAACCTATATGTAGTATATAGTATATTTCTCAATTTTTTTTTCAAGATTAAAACAAAAAAACAAACAAACCAGCCCAGAAATAGTTAAGATACCCCATCATGGAATGCCTTAGCTCTTCAGCAAGACTGAAACCACCATGGAGCTAATGAGGGGTACTTGAAGTGCCAGTCAAGGGGTTGTTCCTAAATCCTCCCACATGTTGAAATCCCGATGTCAGAAACATATCAGAAAGTTGTTTATTCACTTGAGGTGACAGGTACAGATTGTGACAAGCCTCATATGGGGATGAGACTCATGAGTGAAATGAAGAATGCAGAACTAATGGAGGAAAATGTCACTTGCCGATCTCCCTACTCACAACTTATTTCACTTTGGACTACAGTTCATAGTACCATATGGGTAGAGAAAACAGCCATAGTGAGATTTTATCCCACATATTATATTTAAATTCTTAAGATATGATACTTATATTCAGTAATTAGAGGATTAAGTAAGAACTTTTAAACATTTCAATTAATTATAGTTTTTTTACTTCCACTGAGTGAAAGTCAATTTTAATTACTCATGATAAAATTAAACAGGTAAAAAAGGAGATAAGAAATTTTATCTTAAATTTGAGCACTTTTTTTGCTATTTGAATATATCACTACTTTAGCAGTGATAGCGTCACCTCTCTTTCTACTAATTTTATATTTCAATAAGACAATATATACTTAACTTTAGAGGTCTTTACATCTTTCAAAACACTTAATATATACTATCTTATATGCTTTACAGTTGAGGAACCATAAGTTGAAGACTAAGGTATTTGGAACCCATATTTTTGTTGTTCCCAGTGCATTGTGCTCCCACTCAAATATAAGTAATTTCTAAGACTTTAAAGCATCATTCCCACAGAGATAAAATTTGGGTGAAATAATAATCAATATACATGGAGCACCTGGGTGGCTTAGTCAGTTGAATGTCTGACTTGATTTTGGCTCATCTCAATCTAAAAAATACAAATAATAACCAGTAAACAAAACTAACACTTTTACAACAAATGTCTCAATAATAAAAACTGAACTTTGTCTTGTAACAGATATAGGAGTTCAGATCTTTTTTTTTTTTTTTTTTTTTTTTTTAAGATTTTACTTATTTCAGAGGGAGAGTGAGAGAAAGCATGAGTGGGAAGAAGATCAGAGAAAGAAACAGACTCCCAGCGGGGCTGGAGGCCTAATATGGGACTCAATCCCTGGACTCGGGGATCGTGACCTGAGCCAGAAGCACTCTCTTAAGGAACTGAGCCACCTAGGGGCCCAGGAGTTCAGATTTTTAGCCATTATGTTAAAGGTTGTTAGTGTTGGCTCTTTCTGTGCTATTGGATAAAGCACTTATAATCTAGGGATTAAACACACACACACACAGCACACACATTCATTGTTAGCAAGAAATTTAAAATATGAGAGAACTAATTTCATATTCTACAAAGGAGAACAAATCTTTCAGATCACCAAGGAAAATCTGTCAAATGATAATAACAATAAATAAAAATAGTGATCAGAGATCACGGAGAAATTTTTAGTGGTCTCTAAAATCATAAACCATACTTGTAGTATATTTTAAATTTACTACAATATATTTAGAAATTAATAGCACAAGTAAAATTGGCAATCTTCAAATATAATAATTTTTTAAAAGTCTTAAAATATTACTTGTTCAAGTAAGAAATTAAAATAAGTCAGAATTTGAAATATATATAATCTGAATATGGAGATATTCCTCAAAGAAACATTCTGCAATCTCAAATATTTTCATTCAAAACCCAGAAGATTAATTAATTAGCATTATCTCTGAACATAAAAAATATTGTTTTTAAATTAATAAAACATGGAGAAGATAATAAAAAATAAAAAATAAAAAGCAAGGTCTTTAATTATGAAAGTGAAATTATAATCATATTTAAAATGATAAAGGAAAGGGGCACCTGGGTGGCTTAGTTAGTTAAACATCTGACTCAATCTCAGAACAGGTCTTGGTAGGTAGGTGAGTTCAGAACCTGCATCGGGCTCCACACTGGGAGTGGAAACTACTTAAAAATAAATAAATAGATGAAATGAAATGAAATGAAAAAGGGAAAAATAATATATTCTAGAAATTGTAAAAAGGGACCAGAGACAAGCGATAGAAGAAACATGAGAAACATTTTAAATCATAAAATATATATAATTTGAAAAATAGTCTAACTTGAAAGTCTGAAAAAGGGGATGATATTCCCTGGTAAAAATCTATTTACTTGTGAATATTGAACGGTAAGCATGAAAAATATCTGAGTTTATAGCAATTGTAAAAAATATATGATTTCCTTGTTCTGAGAATTTTGGATGTATTGAAAAGGCAGTTATTGAAAAAATATTTTGCAGATAACCCATGAAAGTTATTTATATCAATAATAGCACTTAGTGAAGTGTTATGTGTTGGGTATTAAAAATTAGTAATCATCTTTCATGTAATTACCATTTCTTAAATTTAAAAAAAATATATTTTATTTATTAATTTGACAGAAATCACAAGTAGGCAAAGGGCAGGCGGGGGAGGGGGCGGCGGGGAAGCAGGCTCCCTGCTGAACAGAGAGCCCAATGCAGGGCTCAATCCCAGTACCCTGAGATCATGACCTGAGCCAAAGGCAGAGGCTTAACCCACTGAGGCACCCAGGCACCCTACCATTTAGAAAATATAGTAGAAATGAGTCTAACTTAGATCATAACCTAAAATAGTAGAAGTATAAGATGCAGAAATAATTTTATAAGAAATATGTAATATCTGTATGAAGAAAATAAACTGACTGAAAATTACATTTTTGCAAAAAAAATGGAGAGACAGCAAATATTAATGCAAAACAAATATTCTCACACTAAAGTTTTAGACTATGCAAGCCAGGCCCAAAAATGGTTGGGCATGTGAAAATGACTGAAAATTTAGGAAAAAATAAGATTACAAAAGGAACTTTTCTTTTCCTATCCAGATAATGAGCATTATGTGGTGTCATTTTTTATGATGGTATGATTCTGTTGCAAAAATAACAACAATGAAATTAATAGTACATACACTGAATGTGGTCTAATAACTAAAATTCATATTATAAAACATAAATCTTTGCATAAAACAAATCAAATGATGACTAAGGACTGATTAGTAATTTTTGAATATATTTTTAAAAGATTTTATTTATTTATTTGACAGAGAAGAAAGAGATCACAAGTAGGCAGAGAGCAGGCAGAGAGCTGGGGGACGCAGGCTCCCTGCTAAGCAGAGAGCCCAATGCTTGGCTGGATCCCAGAACCCTGAGATCATGACCTGAGCCGAAGGCAGAGGCTTAACCCACTGAGCCACCCAGGCACCCCTGATTAGTAATCTTTTAAACTAAGTTAGATCTTCACTTTATACAAAAAAATTTTAAAAATTCAAAACGTTAATGATTTTTTCTTCACCATGATTTTTCATATATTTATCTTAGAGTAAGCACACATGCAAAATAAAATTATATAAAAGTAATTTTTACCCTTTTTAATCACTTCTTGAAAATGTGTTTTTAATTTACTCTTCATAAATAAGTACCTCATGAATTTATTACTTCCCCATGGATTATTTAGCAACATCAGCAAGTAAAAATTAAATATCAACACACTCTTTGTAGTGTTGACAGTTCTACAACAGCTACAAAACATGAGAATCTATAATAATTTTTCTGGATAATAGAATGTTTTGACTTATATTCACTGATATTCTGTTAATGAGACATGTGGCAAGTGCTGATTTCTCTGCTACATTACATATAGCATCTGTCATTAAATATTAATAAAGATAATAATTTTGACTTGACAGAGGGATAAGTATGTGAATGTTCTCATGTTAATGCACAAGAATATCTCCCTCCCTCCCTCTCTTCTCTTTATTCTTTCCTTTCTTTTCTTTTTAAAATGCTTTCTCTCTTTTCCTCTTCCTCTGTTTCTTTGTTCTTTCATCCTGCCAATGGATTATGAATCTTCCCATTATAGAAGTTTTTATACTAGAAGTAGTAGAGAAAAGGCAATTTTACATTAATTTCGGTTACTTCCTTGCTGTATTTTTTTTTTTCCATGCATTGGCTTAAGTACTTAGTTTAGCAAGCTGAGAACCATGACATGTGTAGCGATAGTGGCTGATGGGGAGAAGGAAAAACAAAGAGAGCATAAGGAAAACAAACTAATTCTGATACAAGTATTCCACAAGTACAAATGTACTTATTTATCTATACTTCTGGTTTGTGTTCTCCACTTCTCATCGTAATACTTCTTCCTTCCATTGGGGGAAATAAATGAGACATCTTATTTAATATCGTAGAGTAAGTTGCCATCCCTAGGTAGATTTAAAATATTATTGCAAATTCCTGTGTTAGAGATAGGCACTGATTTGTCTAAGGACATGGATAATTTTTTGTATCATCTTACATACCTATGATCATGGAAGCCACTAAAACTAACAACAGGGGCTAACATAAAATTATAGTCAGAGATTTGAATGAGAAGATGTGATGGAAAGAAAGGGATGATAATTATGTGAACACCTTTATACCCAACGGAGAGTGTTAGTGGCTCTATAAAAGACAATGATAATCTGGATGGTATTTTTAAAAGGATGTTCTATTAAAATAATATCTGTCTTCAAAAATGGAAATTAGTGTATATCACTTCACGTTTCAATAATGTCTTCAGCTAAGGGTTAACCAAATGTGAGATATTCAAAAAAGATCATTAGTGTGATAACATATTTTTAGCCTTCTAAATAAAACAAAATGTAACTTGGTAGAACTAAGTGAGTTGGTAGAATAAATCAATATTCAGAAGAAGTCTTCTTCTATAAATTGTTTGGACTGATTGAGTTGCTGTGGATTAATTTTACTTTAAGTCAAGATTGAGTGATGGGCAGAAAAATCTATCAGATTCAACAGACATTAATTTTAATTGGACTAGTGAAGTATGCCACAATAAAAAATAAAAAGGTACTTTCACACATACCCTACATATATACACACATAAAAATATCCATGTGTGCAAATAAGAGACTATTAACCTCACTTCAATAAGACATATCATTATGAATCACATACTTTTAAAATTATCTTTGAACCTTAATTTTTGAATGTTCAACAGGTAAGATCAATAGTGTTCTTATAATGCATGTCTCTTCTTTCCCCCCAAATAGTATGTTAAAAACATAATAGCGAATTTCCTGACCCAAGATGCCAAGTTGCAGCTAGGAAAGAGGGACGTAGGAAGGGACAATGAGGGGCAAATCAGTAATAAAATATGCATTTTTCCATTTAAAGTATGTGGTAGATTTCCCCTTATTAAGATAAAAGTAGATGACTTTGAGGCAATAGATAGGTCTTGAAAGCTTTCTTATATGTAAATACATTTCCATTAAGAAACATATGAAAACCAGACTTAAAGAACAGCAAAGACTATGAAGTCACCATGTCCAGGTTTTATATATTTTATATATTTGCTGTGCTGCCTGTACTTTTCCAGCCATTGAAATCTTATCATTTTTTTTACGTAAGTGATTTTATAAGGTGGTCTTTTAGCATCAATTAAAATAGTGTTTAGTAGACTTCTATTAATAAAAGTTACCTGCCTTTCATAACTAATCTATTATGATTAAAATATTATCAGACGTTTTATTGATGGAATAGTATTACTTACTTCTGAGAAAGAGGGAGAAAAAGAGAGAGAGAGAGAAAGAGAGCAGTTCCTGGCCTTGAGAAACTAGGGTGACACTCACAGATAAGTCATGGTATTGTCTCATTAAACATAAGCAATCTTGCAGAATACCAACTTCAGACAAGGTTACTCTCTGAGTTGTGATAAAATGAGACAACGGAAGTCCACTTCCTTATTTTTTCTAGGTACACACAAAAACACACTCACCTGACATCAGCAAAATAGCAAGTAACTCCTCTTGGTCAAAATAAATGACGACTACTTCTTTACCGACTATGGTTTTATTTTGCTTCAGGTCTCCCACCCTGTAGATAAGATTTATTAAGACAATCATAGAGTTGTTCCTACTTTTGAACAGCATCCTATCTAGAACAAACTTCTACTTCTTTATACCCTCCCCAAATCATCCATGAAAGCTCGAATTCTGTTCTAGGTTCTTGCTAACATACTCTTTGGGAGACACACTGCGGTTCCCCATTTATTCATGGGGATGAATTCATATATTTCTCATGTTCTTTGGCTATAAAACATTGACACTTTAATAGAAGTGACATATTCTGTAGTTAAAAGTTTACTATTAGGTGAGGAACAGTATTCAGCACTGATGCTTATAATGGTGAATGAATTCCTTTATTTATTAATTTACTGAACATCTTTTCATAAATTGATCCCTTATCACCTACCAGGATTTTAGATAACTGTGTGTGTATGTGTGTGTGTAAAATGGTGAACAAATCAGACTTATTCCCATCTAATTGTGGTTAATATTCTGGTAGCAAAGATACATAAAACTTGACTACTTACTTCTCTGGTCATACCATGGGTAGTGTTGGATACCAGTACCTGCAAAGGCCCCCAAGTCTCAATTTCAAGAACAGTTTACAACCTCTAGCAATTATTATTCTAGATTATCTCATCTACTCTCCTGACTTGTGTAAGCATCACACCACACCAGGACATCAGCACTAGTTACATTCATCATGTTCAGTTTGTCTTCTCTTCATTGCTTCACTTCTGCCTTCACACAGCTTAAATCCCCTTGTCTATCATTTTTTCATTTTGGATTTTGTTCTCTTTAATTTCATTGGACTCATTTGTTGAGGGTGGGGGGAACCTAGATAAAACAGTTCTGCTCTCTTTGGTCATAGCTAAAAATATCTTGAGAAAAAAAAAAAAAAGACAAACATGGACACAGTTTCTAGTTAAATCAATGACCAACAACATCACACAGGCTCTGAATGTTTTTCTTCTTCTTACAAATTCCACATTCCATCATTCTTCTGCTTTTCTAGATATTCATTTGTATCTTCTGATCTCCCCTCAAACCTCCAATATGGTTTCCTTCATTTTTACTCTGAATTGATTCTTTGCTTCCTAATTCACTGACAGAGTAGAATCAGAAGACAAATTCCAAAAGCCACCATACCACCTGTGCACATCCATCTGGATCTGTGTGCATACACTCTCAGTTGCCTATTACTATGGATGGACTGTCTGGATTTCTATCACAGGGGAAACACTCAGCCAGTTCATCAGATATCATCTTACTTGCTCCTAAAGTGATTACTAGCTGTTCCACCTTTCAAACCCTGTTTCATCAACTTTTTGCTCTCTGCTAGATCAATCCCTTCAACATTCAAACACTTTTTCATTTACCCAACCTTAAAAACAGAAACTAACAAAATATTTTCCTTCTCCCTGCTGCCTCTTCACTTCTCTGCTGTAAAACCCCTAGACACACTCTTCTACACCAGAAGCCTCCAATTCTGCTCACTTCCATTGTAGTTTGAACATAACATAGTCGGGTTTTTTTCCTCTGACTGCTTTTTTATGTCTTCTCTTTTCAAGGTAATCATTATATCCATGCTGAATCCAGTGGATATGACTTCATTATAAACTTTCTTCACTGAGCATTCAAGACATCAAATTAACTTATTTTCTTCTAATCCCAAGGACTGTTCTCAGAAGACCAAAGTCTTGTCTAAGTCTGTTGTGCTCTATGTCATAGCACTGAGAACTTTTTCCTATTTTCGTTCACTCCCATATTGTTCAACTCCAATGGCTTTAAGTTCTTTATAGGTCCCGAATTACAAATATTTTTTTTTTAATCTCTAGAGACAGACCTTTCCCCAGAATTAGATTAATTCATCCCATTATTTGTTCAATGTCTTTTCTTGATTATCTAATAGTTATCTCAAACTTAGTACGTTATAAATAAATTGCTGTCATTTAACTAAAAAAAAAAAAATGCATAACAAATGTCCTTGCCAAGGGTACAAAAAAGATCTACAATAGTTGAAAGAGAAAAATATTAGGAGCAATGTGGCCTTAGTATGATTGGAAGGAGAGAGATTCTTTGTAGCTGTTTTACTCTCTGTCCAACTTCACTCATTTTTTGAGACTGTGACTGCCAGTTATCCTGATGGATCAGTAGCAGGTTACAGTCCATGTGGAGCACAAGTGCATGAGTCTATATAGTTCAAGTGGTGAACTATAACAGACTCCATTTATTTTCCACCCTGTATCTCATAAGCTTATCTGCATTCACCTGTAGTTGTAAATGATGTGTTTTTTTAAATAAATTAATTTATTTTCAGAAAAACAGTATTCATTATTTTTTCACCACACCCAGTGCTCCATGCAATCCGTGCCCTCCATAATACCCACCACCTGGTACCCCAACCTCCTACCCCCCGCCACTTCAAATCCCTCAGATTGTTTTTTGGAGTCCATAGCCTCTCATGGTTCACCTCCCCTTCCAATTTCCCCCAACTCCCTTTTCCTCTCTAACTCCCCATGTCCTCCATGCTATTTGTTATGCTCCACAAATAAGTGAGACCATATGATAATTGACTCTCTCTGCTTGACTTATTTCACTCAGTATAATCTCTTCCAGTCCCATCCATGTTGCTACAAAAGTTGGGTGTTCGTCCGTTCTGATGGAGGCATAATACTTCATAGTGTATATGGACCACATCTTCCTTATCCATTCGTCCGTTGAAGGGCATCTTGGATCTTTCCATAGTTTGGTGACCATGGCCATTGCTGCTATAAACATTGGGGTACAGATAGCCCTTCTTTTCACAACATCTGTATCTTTGGGGTAAATACCCAGGAGTACAATTGCAGGGTCATAGGGAAGTTCTATTTTTAATTTCTTGAGGAATCTCCACACTGTTCTCCAAAGAGGCTGCACCAACTTGCATTCCCACCAACAGTGTAAGAGTGTAGTTTTTAACATTTGTCTCTTATCTCTTTGAAGAACCTGTATCTCTCTTATATTCTCTCAGAGAGCATTTTTTAATATAGTATTAACTTTTACAGCTGCATTCACATCAAATCTTTAAATATGGAGGGCTTCCTTTCACTAATCAGGGAAATTATTAGATGATGTTGTAGCCTCCTGTCCACTTAATGGAAGGGATAATCTGTGAGATGTCTCACATGTTTTTTTGGAGCATCGAATAGATTCATCTTGGTTAATTGATTGTTAATGTACATTTTATTGTCTTCTCTCTCTCTCTCTTTGTTGGTCTTATTTTACCCATTGTCACCCCTTAGTTTTCTGTGATCATCTTCCAAATAAACTACCTGCTATCTGCATCCGAGTTCTTGATTCAGGTCTGGCTATGGAGGAAAACATAAATTAGGCTAGGCATTCAGTAAAATCTGTTTGAAAAAAAAAAAAGAGAGAGAGAGAGAAAGAGAGAGAGAGAGAGAGAGAGAGATACTTATCAATTACATGAAGGACAGCAAGGAATCTGCAAGTTGAAGAATAGGTAATAAGATATTCTAGATAAAATAAAAATAAATTACAGAGCTGTTAAAAAATAAATTATAGAACTGTTTAAAAAAAAAGTGTCCCAAGGACTGACAGAAGATTAGTGTGACTTTATTGTAGTGACTGAAGAGGAGAAAGATGGATGATTTTAGAAAATCAGGAAGAGACCATAATAACTGTTTTGGATTGGAATTAAGTTAAAGAAGAGGGAGAAAATTAAGTTAAAGAAGAAATCATTGTAGAATTATAAGCACTGGATGTAGATAAGAAAATACACTCTACCTATTTTGTTGCGATAGTGCCAAGAGAGGATAGAATGGTGGTATATCCAAGGGGAGGAACCAGGGTGTTAAAGAGTCTAGAAGGGTACAAAAAAACATTTTAAGCTTGAATTGGTAACACTTAGTTTTGAAATTAATGCAGGTGTTGAATGATAAAATGGTGTTCTTAAAAACGAGTGCTAAACAGTTCTCAATATAAGAATACTAGGAATATATATTGACTAGTCTCTGGGAAGTGATATTTAACAATATATTTAACATTAAAATACACAAAGCTTTGACCCAATAATAATAATTGAATGATTTATATATGTATCACTTATAAATTTATATATTTGTATGTATTTTATATGCATCATATATGTATTATATTTATAAATAAGAGTGAAACTTAAATATGTACATACATATTACTTGCTAACTTATGAAATGATGCATGTACAAGGATATTCACTGAAAGGTTTTAAAGAGCATAAGAATAGAAACAACGGACATGTTTATACTCCTATAGATTACAGCATATTTAAAAGATGGGATCTTACCCAGTCATTACAGAGAAAAACAAAACTGATATATACTGATTAGTAAGACTTGCAAAATGTATTAACTAAAAAAAAAGCAAGAGGCAAGGATTTTATGTGGCTTGTTGCTATTTATATGATACCTTATATTGCTTTAAAACTTAAAAGTCAAATTTGAATTTAATTATTATTTAATTTAACAAATATTAAATGAGTTTATTTAGGAGAATTCTAGAATGAAGGACTAAAGCAGTGAAAAGCATACTAAATTATAGTCATTAATTTTCAATTAATATTAACTTTATAGTTGGCAAGAGCATTAAGTCTTGATTCCATTTCTCTTTTAACTTTAAAGTGACTTAGAAAGTGGTCAGGCCCACAGAATCTTGATTCTATATCCCATCCATATGCTTTTTACCTATGGTATTTTGTTGATTTTTCTGCCTTCATTCTCGTAACTACCTTTAATTTGTGGTTCCCGTCAACCACAATGATATCCTTTGAAAATATGCACATGCACACTGGGGCACCTTTTAATTCTGTTTCCACAAAGTCTCCAAACAGAGTCATGGAAAAATGGAAGTTATAAGAAATACCTTTTTTTTTTCCACAAAGCACAATGATTCATCTTAAATATTGATAGGAATAGGAGAGAAGTAGATACAGAGATATTATTTCCTCCTAAATTGCTTAATTAATGTTCTTGAGTCTGAAGCTGATCTTACAAATAACAGCAAATTCAGATAATATATTCCTAGTGAGTTACACTAAAGTAGATGTTCACTATTCAACATAAATTGACACCTGTTTCATGCAAATGGATTAGAGTATTGTCTTCATGGAAGGTGATTAGGAGTGAGTCTCAAAACACAAGTAGAATTCAAGGAAGACTGATGGGAAAGGATAAACTTTTCAGGAAATTCTTGTGAGTGTATTTTTTAAGGCAGACTTGCACAAGCTGAATTTCAAAAACACATTTTATAAAATGGGTTTATTTAGTATTTACATGAAATTGAATTGAAAAACTAGAACATCATTGAAACTAAGATAATACCTATGTTTATAATCATTTATAATGTTTCAGAATCTTGAAGATTTCCTGTTATCAGGACCTGAGTCATCCTGCATACATATAGATGTCCCCTCACCAGACTCATAAAGTTTGACTTACTACATCTCAATCAAATATTTTTAGTGAGGTGCAGATTTTTCTCCTCTTTAATATTAAAGTCTTGATATGTCTCTCCTATTTTTCTTACTCCCATAAATGTGAACCATATCATTAAATAATTGTTTACCTCCTTTTAAGACCTTTCCTTAGAACCAGTATTACACTGCAGTTTTCTGATGATAGAAAAATAGTAAAAAGAAGGAATGAACATTTTTTCATGTGTCTGTGGGCCATGTATATGTCTTTAAAAAAATGTCTATTCATGCCTTCTACCCATTTTTTAATTGGTTTATACATTTTTGGGGTGTTGATTAAGGAGTGCATTTTTTGTGATGAGTATGGGGTGTTGTAAGGAAGTTTTGAATCACTAAATTATACTGCTGAAATTAGTATTATGTTGTATGTTAACTAACAGGAATTTAAATAAAAGCTTTCAAAACAACAACAAAAAAAAAAGAAGAAAAGAAGTGAAATTCTATTCTTCACAGTAATTTTGAATAGAAACCATGTTCAATGAGAATTTAGGGAAACAGACATGGTTTCTGTATCATAGCTGGGTATGTGAATTGCTGAAGTATTTTGGAAAATAAACTAGAAATTTCTATTAAAATTTAAAGTACACCTAACCTTGCACTACAGACTCTTTCCTGTAGAAATAAATGTACTAAGGAATGAATATATGGATGATTATTTTGATTACAACATGGATTATAGTAGCATGAAATTTTAAGAATTTGAATATCAATGTAGGAATGGTCAAATTAAGTGAAGTTTATTCATATCTCAGTGTATATTCGTCAGTTAAAAATAGTGAGTCAGATGCATATTTTTTGACCTGAAGAAAAGATCACGGTGTGAAATTTTAGATGATGATAGTGTTGAGGATGTATGTGGAATGATCCCAATGTTGTGGGTATAAATGACAACAATATAGCATTTCAGTGGTTCAAATCACATTTTTTTTTTTTTTTTTACATTTTGGTATCATAAACATTTATCATATGATTGATGAGAGAGTGTTACTTTAAAACTTAATTAAAACTTTTCCTGAGATTAAACTAAAAAGGAAATTTCCTATAATCATTATCTTCTTAAATCCAGTGACATATGACATATGGCATTAATAACTAACATTTATTGAATAGTCACATGTATAATTCCATTTGTAGGACATTCTTGCAAAGTCACATATAGAGAAAAAACCAAACAGTGCTTGTCATAGGTTTTAGGTAGGGGAAGGATTAGCTAGTAAGAGACATAAGGGATATTTTGGGGGTGGACAAAATTATCTATAGATCTTGATTGTGGTAGTGAAGGACATGAAGGACACCCATATACATTTTTCAAGCCTCATTAAACACTACACTAAAAAAGTTGATTTTATTGCATGTAAATATACCTTAATTTTAAAATGCCAGAAGTCTTTAAGTAATAAGGCCAGATACATGTCTGCCTTCTCAATAATCATTATATATTTATTTTAAAAGAAGCATATAATGTGCTTGCATATGATATGATATTTCTATAAGCACAAAAATGTGTGTACACATCTACATCTAGCTCTTACTATCAATTACCTTTTGGAAGCAGAAGATGGAGAATGATGAATTTGTTAAGGAAACTGGTAAGAATGTATGTGTGTGTGTGTGTGTGTGTGAGAGAGAGAGAGAGACAAAGACAGAGAGAAAGAGAAGATGGAGGGAAAAAAAGACATGTGTGTTTATTCATTTTTTTCACTGAATGCTTGTTAAACCTTTGTAATATATATATTTTTAAAGATTTTATCCATTTATTTGACACACAGAGAGAGAGAGAGCCCAAAAGTAGGCAGAGCGGCAGACAGAGAGAGAGGGAAAAGCAGGATCCCCACTGAGTAGGAAGCCCAATGCGGGGCTCAATGCCCGGAGCCCAGGATCACGACCCAAGCTGAAGGCACCTGCCTAACCGATTGAGCCACCCAGGTGCCTCAAATATTTGTAATATTTGATGATACATTTAACTCCCTAACTGAACTGGTATTTCAGTGATGACTGGGATTTTTGTCTACTCTGTTCACTGTGATTTCTAGCTTATAGAATGGTATCTGGTACATAGAATATGCTAAGTGGAATGACAACTTAAAGTGTTAAGCCTTTAGTTCATGTGCTATATGATATACTGCTCATTTGTAGAGACTTTACCTCTAACAATATTTTATGTCTGGTTCTTTCTCACTAGATAGAACTGAAAGTGTAATATAACCTGATTTTGAATATTGTTGGTTAGGAATAAAAATGTATTTTCTCACAGATATGACTTTTAGCCCTGGCTCACCATTTACTAGATAAGCATCGCTAGAAATAACATCAATTAGTCTCATTCTTTTTTTGTTCACATAATTTATTTGTTAAGAGTAAATATTTGTCCATAACAAATATAATTTCATAGTTTACATCATCTTCATTTTATCAAAGTATCACTAGATTTTAATATCTCATATTCTATTATGTGGAAAATATAGATAATATGCATATAGATTTTAATTTTGTATTTAAATTCAATTTAACATATATTGTAATTCTTAGTTTCAGGGGTAGAATTTAATGATTTGTCAGTTGCATATAATACCTAGTGCTCATTACATCACGTGCCCTCCTTAATGCCCATCGCCCAGTTACCCCATCCCCCCACCCACCTCTCTTCCAGCAACCCTCAGTTTGGATGTATTTTAGAGTTGATTTACATGTAGTTTACATATAATTCCCAATAAAAGCTGAGGAAGATATGTAACATTAAAAAATCTATCCATTTTTTTTAAGATTTTAGTTATTTATTTGACAGACAGAGATCACAAGTAGCCAGAGAGGCAGGCAGAGAGAGAGAGGGAGAAGCAGGCTCCCCACTGAGCAGAGAGCCCGATGTGGGGCCCGATCCCAGGACCCAGATCATGACCTGAGCCGAAGGCAGAGACTCAACCCACTGAGCCACCCAGGTGCCCCAAATCTATCCATTTTTTTAAACCCATGATTTTTTTTCTTTATAGTCGCCTTTCTTCTTTTATCCTTCCATTTCATTCCTTCCTTTCATTCAGCTGAGCTCCAAGTAGAGTGTCCGATACCAGACATATTTTATTGGACAAATTAAACAAAGTCCTCACCCTTACAGAGTTTAAGATCAAGTAGATTTATTCAGTTATCTATTCAACAAATATTGATTTAAAGCCTACTGTATGCTAGACATAACACTGGATGTTAGAAGTTTGCCTGCAATAAACAATAATGAATGACAGCGCCTCTGCCCTTTCCAGATGTACATCTCTGTGTGGCAGAGACTAGAGCACGTTGAGTAAACAATGAAACACATCCATGTATATTTCTATAAACTATGATGAACAGTTAAGAGGGGAAATGCAGGGAATTTTGAGGTATTACATAACAAGTCATAATTTAATTTTGATGATAATATTAATTCTTGTTTTAGTACATATGACCACGTTCTTTTTTTAGTGATGACATGATGGTGATTTTTAAATGCATAGAGGCCTTGAGTGTAATGAAAAGATTCATTTAATATTCATCCTAAAAATGTCTAGCATAGCATAACTAGGGGCACATTAGGGCAATTAACAAATGACCTAGAGTTAATAAGAATATTGTATATCAACAAGTTCTGTTATGCTTTTCATTATTATGATTGTAATATCATTTAAATTTCCCAACAGGTTCAGAGTTATTATAAGACAGATGTTGTGTTCCTCTTTTTTTTTTTTTTTTCTTATCATCCCTGGTATTATGTGAGGCTAAGAAAATATACATACACATTTTGAGAAAGTAACATAAGCAAATTTTATCAAATTATCTTGAGAATTACAATCATACCATATTCTAGATCATTAGGTGATTCTCTTACCAAGCTCACTAAGGAGAATTGAAGCTAAGTACTTTTTTCTACTTCGGTTAATCAAGCCTGTTTTTATCTGACAATTGTTAAAGAGAACCAGGACAGGGCAGTAGTTAATCAGTAAAAGCAGATTTTATTCAAAAACTGTTGCAGTAGAGAAAAAAAGACCTCAGAATAGAAGGGGCTCAATTCTGAATACAAGAAAAAACGGGGATTTATAGCCATGGAGAAAGTTTGGGGAGAGGGGATCCGTGGATCCAACTTTGCAAAGCAGAGATACCAAAGGTAGGTGGGGAATATTGCTAAACTGACCTAGCAGGATTCCAGATAAAGACAGGCCAGGGCTGTCCAACATCACATGGGGTATGAGCAATTTGAGGGCTATCAGAGATCAAGCATAGGGAATTCTCTTTAATTTTTTATTTTTTATAAACATATATTTTTATCCCCAGGGGTACAGGTCTGTGAATCACCAGGTTTACACACTTCACAGCACTCACCAAAGCACATACCCTCCCCAATGTCCATAATACCACCCCCTTCTCCCAAACCCCCTCCCCCCAGCAACCCTCAGTTTGTTTTGTGAGATTAAGAGTCACTTATGATTTGTCTCCCTCCCAATCCCATCTTGTTTCATTGATTCTTCTCCTATCCACTTAAGCCCCCATGTTGCATCACCACTTCCTCATATCAGGGAGATCATATGATAGTTGTCTTTCTCTGCTTGACTTATTTCGCTAAGCATGATACGCTCTAGTTCCATCCATGTTGTCGCAAATGGCAAGATTTCATTTCTTTTGATGGCTGCATAGTATTCCATTGTGTATATATACCACATCTTCTTGATCCATTCATCTGTTGATGGACATATAGGTTCTTTCCATAGTTTGGCTATTGTGGACATTGCTGCTATAAACATTCGGGTGCATGTGCCCCTTTGGATCACTACGTTTGTATCTTTAGGTAGTGCAGTAGTGCAATTGCTGGGTCATAGGGCACTTCTATTTTCAACATTTTGAGGAACCTCCATGCTGTTTTCCAGAGTGGTTGCACAGGCTTGCATTTCCACCAACAGTGTAGGAGGGTTCCCCTTTCTCCGCATCCTCGCCAGCATCTGTCATTTCCTGACATGTTGATTTTAGCCATTCTGACTGGTGTGAGTAATACCTCATTGTGGTTTTGATTTTTTATTTCCCTGATGCCCAGTGATATGGAGCACTTTTTCATGTGTCTGTTGGCCATCTGGATGTCTTCTTTGCAGAAATGTCTGTTCATGTCCTCTGCCCATTTCTTGATTGGATTATTTATTCTTTGGGTGTTGAGTTTGCTAAGTTCTTTATAGATTCTGGACACTAGTCCTTTATCTGAAATGTCGTTTGCAAATATCTTCACCCATTCTGTCAGTTGTCTTTTGATTTTGTTAACTGTTTCCTTTGCTGTGCAAAAGCTTTTGATCTTGAGGAAATCTCAATAGTTCATTTTTTCCCTTGCTTCCCTTGCCTTCGGCAATGTTCCTAGGAAGATGTTGCTGCGGCTGAGGTCGAAGAGGTTGCTGCTTGTGTTCTCCTCAAGGATTTTGATGGATTCCTTTCACACATTGAGGTCCTTGATCCATTTTGAGTCTATTTTCGTGTGTGGTGTAAGGAAATGGTCCATTTTCATTTTTCTGCATGTGGCTGTCCAATTTTCCCAGCACCATTTATTGAAGAGGCTGTCTTTTTTCCATTGGACATTCTTTCCTGCTTTGTCGAAGATGAGTTGACCATAGAGTTGGGGGTCTATTTCTGGGCTCTCTATTCTGTTCCATTGATCTATGTGTCTGTTTTTGTGCCAGTACCATGCTGTCTTGATGATGACATCTTTGTAATAGAGTTTGAAGACCAGAATTGTGATGCCACCAACGTTGGCTTTATTTTTCAATATCCCTTTGGCTATTCAAGGTCTTTTCTGGTTCCATATAAATTTTAGAATTATTTGTTCCATTTCTTTGAAAAAGATGGATGGTACTTTGATAGGAATTGCATTAAATGTGTAGATTGCTTTAGGTGGCATAGACATTTTTACAATATTTATACTTCCAATCCAGGAGCATGGAACATTTTTCCATTTCTTTGTGTCTTCCTCAATTTCTTTCATGAGTGCCTTATAGTTTTCTGAGTATAGATTCTTTGCCTCTTTGGTTAGGTTTATTCCTAGGTATCTTATGGTTTGGGGTGCAATTGTAAATGGGATTGACTCCTTAATTTCTCTTTCTTCTGTCTTGTTGTTGGTGTAGAGAAATGCAACTGATTTCTGTGCATTGATTTTATATCTTGACACTTTACTGAATTCCTGTACAAGTTATAGCAGTTTTGGAGTGCAGTCTTTTGGGTTTTCCACATATAATATATCATCTGCGAAGAGTGATAATTTGACGTCTTCTTTGCCTTTAATTTCCTTTTGTTGTCTGATTGCTGAGGCTAGGACCTCTAGTACTATGTTGAATAGCAGTGGTGATAATGGACATCCCTGCCATGTTCCTGACCTTAGCGGAAAACCTTTCATTTTTTCTCCTTTGAGAATGATATTTGCGGTGGGTTTTTCATAGATGGCTTTGATGATATTGAGGTATGTGCCCTCTATCCGTACACTTTGAAGAGTTTTGATCAGGAAGGGATGCTGTACTTTGTAAAATGCTTTTTCAGCATCTATTGAGAGTATCATATGGTTCTTGTTCTTTCTTTTATTGATGTGTTGTATCACATTGACTGATTTGCGGATGTTGAACCAACCTTGCAGCCCTGGAATAAATCCCACTTGGTCGTGGTGAATAATCCTTTTAATGTACTGTTGAATCCTATTGGCTAGTATTTTGTTGAGTATTTTCTCATATGTGTACATCAAGGATATTGGCCTATAGCTCTCTTTTCTGATGGGATCCTTTTCTGGTTTTGGGATCAAGGTGATGCTGGCCTCATAAAATGAGTTTGGAAGTTTTTTTTCCATTTCTATTTTTTGGAACAGTTTCAGGAGAATAGGAATTAGTTCTTCTTTAAATGTTTGGTAGAATTCCCCTGGGAAGCCGTCTGGCCCTGGGCATTTGTTTGGAGATTTTTGATGACTGTTTCAATCTCCTTACTGGTTATGGGTCTGTTCAGGCTTTCTATTTCTTCCTGGCTCAGTTGTGGTAGTTTATACGTTTCTAGGAATGCATCCATTTCTTCCAGATTGTCTAATTTATTGGTGTAGAATTGCTCATTGTATGTTCTTATAATAGTTCGTATTTTTTTGGTGTTAGTGGTAATCTCTCCTCTTTCAATAATGATTTTATTTATTCGGGTCCTTTCTCTTTTCTTTTTGATAAGTCTGGCCAGGGGGTTATCAGTTTTATTAATTCTTTCAAAGAACCAGCTACTAGTTTCGTTGATTTGTTCTATTGTTTTTTTGGTTTCTGTTTCATTGATTTCTCCTCTGATCTTTATGATTTCTCTTCTTCTTTCTTCTTCTTTCTCCAACTCCTTTAGGTATAGGGTTAGGTTGTGTACCTGAGACCTTTCTTGTTTCTTGAGAAAGTCTTGTACCGCTATATATTTTCCTCTCAGGACTGACTTTGTTGTGTCCCACAGATTTTGAACCATTGTATTTTCATTATCATTTGTTTCCATGATTTTTTTCAATTCTTCTTTAATTTCCCGGTTGACCCATTCATTCTTTAGAAGGATGCTGTTTAGTCTCCATGTATTTGGGTTCTTTTCAAACTTCCTTTTGTGGTTGAGTTCTAGCTTTAGAGCATTGTGGTCTGAAAATATGCAGGGAATGATCCCAGTCTTTTGATACCGGTTGAGTCCTGATTTAGGACCGAGGATGTGATCTATTCTGGAGAATGTTCCATGTGCACTAGAGAAGAATGTGTATTCTGTTGCTTTGGGATGAAATGTTCTGAATATATCTGTGATGTCCATCTGGTCCAGTGTGTCGTTTAAGGCCTTTATTTCCTTGCTGATCTTTTGCTTGGATGATCTGTCCATTTCAGTGAGGGGAGTGTTAAAGTCCCCTACTATTATTGTATTATTGTTGATGTGTTTCTTTGATTTTGTTATTAATTGGTGTATATAGTTGGCTGCTCCCACGTTGGGGGCATAGATATTTAAAATTGTTAAATCTTCTTGTTGGACAGACACTTTAAGTATAATATAGTGTCCTTCCTCATCTCTTATTTTAGTCTTTGGCTTAAAATCTAATTGATCTGATATAAGGATTGCCACTCCTGCTTTCTTCTGATGTCCATTAGCATGGTAACTTCTTTTCCACCCCCTCACTTTAAATCTGGAGGTGTCTTCGGGCTTAAAATGAGTTTCTTGGAGGCAACATATAGATGGGTTTTGTTTTTTTATCCATTCTGATACCCTGTGTCTTTTGACAGGGGCATTTAGCCCATTAACATTCAGGGTAACTATTGAGAGATATGAATTTAGTTCCATTGTATTGCCTATAAGGTGTATATGGTCTCTGTTCCTTTCTGATCTACCACTTGTAGGCTCTTTCTTTGCTTAGAGGACCCCTTTCAATATTTCCTGTAGAGCTGGTTTGGTGTTTGCAAATTCTTTCAGTTTTTGTTTGTCCTGGAACCTTTTAATCTCTCCTTCTATTTTCAATGATAGCCTAGCTGGATATAGTATTTTTGGCTGCATGTTTTTCTCATTTAGTGCTCTGAAAATATCATGCCAGCTCTTTCTGGCCTGCCAGGTCTCTGTGGATAAGTCAGCTGCCAATCTAATATTCTTACCATTGTATGTTACAGACTTCTTTTCCCAGGCTGCTTTCAGGATTTTCTCTTTGTCACTGAGACTTGTAAATTTTACTATTAGGTGATGGGGTGTGGGCCTATTCTTATTGATTTTGAGGGGCGTTCTCTGAACCTCCTGAATTTTGATGCTCGTTCCCTTTGCCATATTGGGGAAATTCTCCCAATAATTCTCTCCAGTATACCTTCTGCTCCCCTCTCTCTTTCTTCTTCTTCTGGAATCCCAATTATTCTAATGTTGTTTTGTCTTATGGTGTCACTTATCTCTAGAATTCTCCCCTCATGGTCCAGTAGCTGTTTGTCCCTCTTTTACTCAGCTTCTTTATTCTCTGTCATTTGGTCTTCTATATCACTAATTCTTTCTTCTGCCTCATTTATCCTAGCAGTGAGAGTCTCCATTTTTGATTGCACCTCATTAATAGCTTTTTTGATTTCAACTTGGTTAGATTTTAGTTCTTTTATTTCTCCAGAAAGGGCTTTTATATCTCTCGAAAGGTTTTCTCTAATATCTTCCATGCCTTTTTCGAGCCCGGCTAGAACCTTGAGAATTGTCATTCTGAACTCTAGATCTGACATATTACCAATGTCTGTATTCATTAGGTCCCTAGCTTTCGGTACTGCCTCTTGTTCTTTTTTTTGTGGTGAATTTTTCTGCCTTGTCATTTTGTCCAGATAAGAGTATATGAAGGAGCAAGTAAAATACTAAAAGGGTGGCAACAACCCCAGGAAAATATGCTTTAACCAAATCAGAAGAGATCCCAAATCGTGAGGGGGGAGAAAGGGGATAAAAAGTGGTTCAAAAAGGAAGAAAGAAAAAAAAAGAGAAAAAAAAAAAGAAAAGAAAAGAATTTTAAAAAAGAAAACAAATAAAGAAAAATATAAAAAAGAAAAAATATATATATTAGATAAACTAGTTAAAAATCATTAAAAAAGCAAAGGTTAAAAATTAAAAAAAAAAAAATTTATCCAAAGGTGAGAAAAAAGAATAAATGAAAAAGAAAAAAATTAAATTAACTGCAAGACTAAAAAAAAAATCACAGGGAGAAAGCCATGAGTTCCGTGCTTTGCTTTCTCCTCCTCTGGAATTCTGCTTCTCTCCTTGGTATTGAAACCGCACTCCTTGATAGGTGAACTTGGTCTTGGCTGGATTTCTTGTTGATCTTCGGGGGAGGGGGGGCTGTTGTAGTGATTCTCAAGTGTCTTTGCCCCAGGTGGAATTACACCTCCCTTACCAGAGGCCGGGCTGAGTAATCAGCTCGGGTTTGCTTTCAGGAGCTTTTGTTCCCTGAACACTTTCTGTAGGGTTCCATAGGACGGGAATACAAATGGCGGCCTCCTGGTCTCCGGCCCAGATGAGCTGAGAGCCCAGGGCCCCACTCCTCAGTGCCCCCTCAGAGAACAGCGCCCAGTAACTCCCGTCTGCCTGACCTCCGGCCGCGCTCCGAGCTCACCGAGCCTGCGACCGGTTTAAGGTAACACCGAGCTGTGAGCTTACTGTCGGCTCTGTCTCTGTAGCCGGCTTTCCCGTTCCAATACCTGCAAGCTCTGCGACACTCAGACACCCCCGATCCTTCTGTAACCCTGCTGGACCTGAGGCCACGCTGACCCCGCGTGGGCTTCGCCCCGGTTTAGCCTCTGGAGCGATGTCCCTCAGTGGAACAGACTTTTAAAAGTCCCGATTTTGTGCTCTGTTGCTCCGCCGCTTGCCTGGAGCCGGCCCTTCCCCCCGGGGTCTATATTCCCGTCGCTTTGGATTCACGTCTCCGCCAGTCCTACCTTTCAGAAAGTGGTTGTTTTTCTGTTTCCAGAATTGCTGTTCTTCTTCTCTTCTATCTGCCGATGGATTTGTAGGTGTTTGCAATCTTTAGATACGCTATCTAGCTGATCTCCAGCTTGCTGATGTAGTCTCAGCCTGCTACTTCTCTGCCATTTTGACTCCTCCTGACTACAGAAGAATGTTTTAAAGACAGCATGTTAACTACAAAATAGAAGACATTTTCACTAATTCATGGTAGAATCTTATTAACTATTTCCTGATTTAATGTTAGACAGAAAATAAAATGAATTACTAGTATCCTGCATGAACCCAAATGATATCCCTTCTAGGGATTGAAGAAACAAAGTCAGGAATATAAATTGCCTTTATTTCATCACTACATCCATCCCATGAGGTGTCCACATTTGGTGTGGACACACAGGAGAGACAGATGTCAGTCAAAGCCGTCAGAGTTTCCTGACAACTTCCTCTTCTTATACCTTAAGTGGTGTTATTAACCTGATTTCTGTGGCCTACATATGTAAATGTTTCTTTGAAAAAAAAAAAAAAAAAGAAACTGGGATGTCTGGGTGGCTCAGTGGTCAAGCCTCTACCTTAGGCTTAGGTCATGATCTTGGGGTCCTGATATCGAGCTCCACATCAGCCTCTCTGTTCAGCGGGGAGCCTGCTTCCATCTCTCACTCTGCCTGAATCTCTGCCTCTTATGATCTCTCTCCCCATCAATTAAATAAATAAAATCTTGAAAAAAGAAAAAAAGAAACCAAAGTCAAATTCCTGCAGATATACTCTTTTTTTCTATATGGTCACCATTTTCTTGACTAAGACTTTAAAATACTGAAGGTATTTTTTATTCCTATAAGTTCTATTTTATTTTTTAAAATTTTAAAAAGATTTTATTTATTTATTTGGCAGACAGAAATCACAAGTAGGTAGAGAGGCAGACAGAAAGAGAGGGGAAAGCAGGCTCCCTTCTGAGTAGAGAGCCCGATGGAGGGCTCAATCCCAGGATCCTGAGATCATGATCTGGGTCTAAAGACAGAGGCTTAACTCACTGAGCCACAGAGGTGCCCCTGTAAGTTCTATTTTAAATAAAGTCCTTGACATTAAGGGTGCCTGGGTGGCTCAGTGGGTTAAGCCGCTGCCTTCAGCTCAGGTCATGATCTCAGGGTCCTGGGATCAAGTCCCCCATCCGGCTCTCTGCTCAGCAGGGAGCCTGCTTCCTCCTCTCTCTCTCTGCCTGCCTCTCTGCCTACTTGTAATCTCTCTCTGTCAAATAAATAAATAAAATCTTTAAAAAAAATAATAAATAAATAAAGTCCTTGACATTAAATAAGAATCTCATCTCATTGTACATGCAACAAATTTTCCCTGAGTATTCTCTTCCACTGATTACTTGATCTAAAATTTCTAATTTTTTAGCAGTTCTCAAAAAGAATCAAGAGGGAAAGATATAAAAATAATATCAAAGACATTATTGCAATTAGAAGGTATAGTTGCAAATGATCTGTGCTTCTCTTAAAACTAAATTCAATTTATGAAGGAGACCATTTCTTTTATTCTAATAAGATAGTATATTTCCAAGAGAATGTATAGCCCCACAATATAAATTTAATTTCAGCTGATAATTTTCAGATGGTATCAGTTTGTGATAGAGAAAAATTAAGGGTATTTTCATATTACATTTGCTTAGCTGCGAGGCATTATTTCCAAACTGTTAATTCAGATATCTTATTTATAATTCAAAGGAAAAAGTTATAATCTCACAGACATGAATTATTTATCACATATTATGTTTGGTAGCCTGGTTGCATATTAAAACAACAGAAAATGTATATTATATAAATTATCCTGATATCTCAGAAGTAAAATTTATAAAATGAAATGGATAATAAGACACTATTGCTTTGGAAAAAAGTTTCATAGCACAGCTATCCTGAAGTCTTGTTACGGGATTAATTAGAAATAATGAGCTTTGTGTGGAAACTTTTTTATTGCATCTCAAAGGGATTGTAAATAATAGAAATCTGAAGAGCTAATAAGAGATGACAAATGTATTATATTATATAGAGAAACATGAAAAGAACAGGACTTTTTTTTTTTTTTACCCCAATTATATACCAGCACTGAAAGGAAAAAGAAGATATTGTCACAAATTCTCTTCCAGTTATAATAATGTAAAATGCAGCATTTTAGCTTGTTAATTGCTGTCATGTCCTAGTGTAAAGATAAATTGTTTAACATAAAGCAACATGGTCTTTCCAAAAAATAACAATAAAATTCTTGTTGAAATACCAGGCCACCTCTTATTAACTCACTTTTATTTATAAGTGTGATTCTTAAAGACAGAGAAGTAATTTCACGAATACATCAATGCCAAGAGGTCATGTTTTGAAGGTTCCAATTATAAGACATGATTGTTAAAATAATCAAAGGTGAGGGAAAATAATGGAATCTGTTTTTATGAAAGTAAATTTTCAACAAAAGATACATGTTCTTTTTGCTTACAGGAAATAAGAGCCATCCCTTTCTACAGTAATCAGGAGATAAAATCTGTAGATGCAAATTTCCTTCTCCCCAGACTAATCTCTGCTTTCCAATGATATACCAATTTCCTATCACAAAGATGATTCAGAAAGCTGAGGATAAAACACAACTTGAAATAATAAATCTTTCTCATTTACCCCACATAATAAAAGCTATATCACAGAACAGAGGTGGGAAAAAAATATTTGAAATAGCAACTATTACAATAAATGCTTGCTGACAAACATCGTCAGAATATTAAGAAGGAAACAAAAAGCTAAATTGTCAAAAATAACTTAGGGAAGCTAGTTTAATTAAGCTAAGAAGAATTCTTTAGTATTTCTCAGATTCTTTGATATGCAAAATTATTATAAAATTTCAGAAGTATAGTGGACAGTATATTCTAAACTTTCGATATTCTAATTTAAGCAGATGTTAAAAGGCCTCTTATATGGACCCAAAGAATGTTCTATTTTATCATTATTTAATCTAACCTCAAACTTCTTGCAAACACATTTGAATGGTATGTCTAGCTGTACCATCCTAGAATATTCATTAAAAAATGTTTATTCCCTCATTCACTACACACCTATAATATATGAAGCCCCAAGTAGATTTACTCACCAGGATCATAGCAGTGTGTAAGAAAGCATGTTCTCTGCTTTCAGGAAGCAAGCATTCTAGTGAAGAGAAACAAACATTAAACAAGAAAACAATATACACACAAGATAATCTCAGAAATGAGAAAGTGGATTGATGAGCAGAAATTAAAGATGGGTGTGGAGAGGGGTTCTGGTAAAGGTGTTGCTTGGGAAAGGCCACTCTGAGGAGTGAAGAATGTAAAACGTTTGGGTCTGAGGGCTCAAGGTACATGCTAGTGACAATGGAATTTTACATCCACTGGCATACCCAATTTGGCAAGGCCAACGTCTAGCCCATTATTCAAGTATTTGACAAAATCTGGCTGCTAAGCAGAGACAAGAGGAAAAAACTGTGTATGCTTAATCCTCATACAACTGGGAGAATATAAACTGTCGTTTGTACTCTGTGAATCCAATCAAACGAACTCCGAAATCCAAGTGTCCTCCTTACAGAATCTGCTCGCTCTTTTCTTTTTTTAATCAGTCAAGTGCATCTTCATTTAAATCTCACACACATATAAAATACTGATGAAATTTTACTTATATCTTTATGGCCTTAAAGTCATGCTGTAGAATTGATTTAGTCCACTTCATTTAATGCATGGGAGCCAGGTTTTTTCCACCATGTGGACTCCTGCCTACCTGCGTGGAAATACATTGGAGACTTTTTTGAAAAATACAGATTATGTATCATTATTCCAGAACTAACATCAGAATTTGTGGGGATGGAACATCAAGAACGGGCATGTTAGCAGGCTCCTCTAGCGGTATTTATGAACGCTAAATTTGAGAACCTTTATCCAAAGCTCTAAGTGTCTGCCATTCTGTTTATTGCTACAAGTGAACCATGGTTTCACGTGAAGATTTTTAGGTCATTTGATTACCTTTCTGCCAAACGTGATTAATTGGAAGTAAAATCTAAACTACTTATTTCTTCATTTTAGTTTGATTTTACTTTCAGTTTTTAACTATTTGTAAACCTTATTAAGATAATAATGCCAGCTGAAAAATGATACTGCATTGGTCTGAATATTTGTATCCCTCTAAAATTCATATGTTGAAATCCTAACCCCCAAAGAGGATGGTATTTGTAGATGTCTAAGTCATGAGGTGTAGCATTCATAAATGAAATTAGTACCTTATGAAAAAGACTCTGCAGAGATTCCTCGCTCCTACCATCCTGTGAGAACATAGCGACTGGGTGCCACCCATGAACCAGGAAGAAGGCTCTCACCAGAACCCGACCATGCTGGCACCTTGATCTTGGATGTCTCAGTCTACAGAATCATAAGAAATAAATTTCTGTTGTATTTCAGCTATCCAGTCTGTGGTATTTTTGTTATAACAGCCCGGATGGACTAGAAGAGATGCCCTCCCAGAGACATAAAACATGCAAAGAAATGTAACAATTAAAGCATTGCCACTCTTCTAGTAAAATTCTGCCCTTTTCACACTGAAGAGAACTTGAAGACATTGCTTTATATACCGGTTCCCACTTGTTTACATTAGATAGTTGGAGAGGCTGAAAATATCCCAAATGTGATATAGATACAGTGTACATGATCTGGGTGAGAATTTTATTCCAATATGTTATTAACTTAGACCAGTGCAAACTCCTATGTACTCCACACACTGCTGATAGTGTATGAACAGTTACCACAAGGAGGTAGGAAACTTGTGCTATAAATGGAAATCGTCCAAGATTTCTTCATCAAGAAAGTTATCCACACCCCATTTCAAAAAAAGTCAGTGAAGCTAACCAGTGTGGTGTATTTACTGAATCAAACTTCCTATCTCCTTAGATAAGACCGATAATAGTTGTACATCAGATCTCTTAAGTAGCACTGATTGTGGATACTCAAACCAGTGGCCAGCATTCATCAAACTCCTTTGATTTTGGACACATTCATATTCATTTACACTGAATTGAAACATCCAATTTTAGAAAATTTTTACTTTACTTTTAAGGAAAGATTTCTGGAAAAATCCAGAAAATATTTATTTTTTTATTAAATGGGTTTAGCTAAAAGTTAATTTTTTGTCAGATAGTTAATGTGAGTTCATAATCTTTCATTGTTAAATACTTTGTACAAATGCATAAAAGAATGTTAAAAGGAAATAATGACTTTATATTAAATATAACATGGCTTAATTGTTGACTTATAATTAAGAAAACATGAGGGTTAGCTTGTTTTGCTCACAGTGATGCTTATTACTCTCTGTTCATACATTCACAACAGTTTTGTGTTCTTTTTAATAATAGAATAGGGAGAATGGTATTTACCTGGTTGCTGTAGTAAAACAAAACAAAGCAAAACAAAAAACTCAGTATTAAACACATGATTTACTTATAGAGACATTAATCAACACTGATAGAGCAAATAAATTGAATGGCATCTTCAAATTGGTTTACAAGTTGACTTTTATTAATGGAATTCTTGAAATCTTTAAAATGTAGCATAATATTTAAGAACTACTTAAATTAATTACTATAATATTTGGTTTTAAATCCTGATTCTGCCATCTAATTGCTATGTGATCTTAAGTCATATCTGAGACTGCATATCTCTATTATTTTAAAAAGGATTAAATTAGTAACTGTTGGTGTCCTTAAGTACTACAATATAAAACAAAATTACAAACTCAGATTTGGTCACATAGTAAGTGCTTTATTGGGTGTAAAAATGTGTGTGTATATTATATTATGTATATTATATATATGTGTGTATACACACACACACACATATCTTCAAATTATATATATGCACATAGATAATTGATTCAACCAACCTTCACTGAACACAGATTTTACTGACTATTCTAGGAATGATGCTAGCCCCTAAATATATGGTGAAAAGGACATACTTTTGGTCCTCAAGAAGTCTGAGAGGATTATAGTTTATAACAGATCCTGTAAAATAATGGACCTGGTTATCTTCACATTTTTATGAAAAGTAGAACAATTTACTAAAATAAAAATTCTCAGAAGTGGCTAGACCAATATATTATTATCCTTGAAACATGTCAGTGCCATCTAGAGGAGTTACTATTGTAGCAAACAAACATTGTTATACAAAGGTTAAGTTAATTAATTAATTAACTAATTAGTTTTTAAAAATAAATAAATCTACGTTTGCAGAACCAAACAGAAAATCAGCCTTGAGCGTGCATTGCAAATTTCTGTTCCCCTGAGACAGTAACACGTAGCCCAGTTTTGTTTATTTATTTTTTTCTTTTTGAATTTACCTTTTTAGATCAAAGTTATAGTTTCTATGCCAAGGATCCAGAATATCTTTGGGAGTCAGTTGTATGGATATTTGAAGATATAATTGTGCTGTCTGAAGTGTTCCCAGTACTGATAAAAAAGATTACACTCTGTTCAACACATTCATACAAACATATGCACATACATAAAAAAGCAAAGTAAAACAATATAGAAATGAATTCTTATGAATTTTATGGCATTAATTTCTAGATAATGTTCATCTTAAATTTGAATATTCTTTTCAAAGGTTAAATAAAAAAGCCAAGATAAAGAAAAGACCTAATTTACACTTAGAGGGTCCCTTTTTATCTACGTCTTTGTGAATATAATATACTATGTTTCTTGTTGATGTTGCTGATTAGTAATTAAAGAAATCTGAACTAACACTTAGAAACCCAAAGGGATGAAAATGAATAGTTGCACATTAGTTTAGGCAGTGGTTTGAGGATGTAATTTATTTATGAACTAATGAATTAATTCATGAGAATCTGGATGTGGTTAGGGGATTAAGCTTTTTTGCTCTGTAATCTTTGCTTGGAAAGTGTATAGTTTAGAGACGTTAGCCAGCTGGTGATTCAGAAGACCGTTAGATGAAAGCCAGGTTGGTTTCCTTTTTTTACTCAAAAAATCACCTCGAAGCTGAATGTGAAGACAACATTCCACCTGTCAAAACTGATATGCTTTTGAGGGCAAATATATTTCACAGAAAATATTTTCAGCTTATTCCAGATAACCTTCCTATTTATTTTCAGCTCAAGCTTTTTCTTTGTTAAGTAAGTAATAATGTCAATATGCATCTATAATAACTGAATACACTCCTGAAAAACACCAGTTATGAAAAAGTGATGCAAAATCTCAATTTTTCAGAAACTGATAACCTCATATGTACATAAACACTGCAGAATATGGTTGTTTATTTGAGACTGCTGCTGCTGAAGTCCTTCTGTTGAAGATGTTGACAAAATAAACTTTGTTCCAAAGATAATGATTAGGATCAGAAATGTTTAAAATCCCAAAGATACTCAGATCTTGAAGAGTTGCTGTTACAGTTCTGCGTATTTTTAAAAGAGAAAAAGAGTAAAGCAGTCAAGTGGAGGCTGAGACCTTATGATAAGAAAAAAACGTGTTTTTTGTTTGTTTGTTTGTTTGTTTACGTAGTTTAGTTTAGCAGATGGCTTGAGTTTCTGCTTCCTTCCCAGTCTTATATATATAACCATTGCTGGGGAAGTGTCTCATGGGCCAGCAAAATAGTTGGAGAAAGTAGTTCAAAGACTGAGGAATGTCATCCCTTGTGCCCTCAAAAGCATTAAATGAGTTCTCTCCATTCTGAAGACGTAGCATAAAGAAGATGACCTTGTAGCTGTCATCGCTAAAATATGAAAAGTCCTCAAAGCAATCATAAAAATCAGTCCAGGAAATCAATGATCTATTATAATTTAAAGTTCTAGCTTTCTATTTAAAAAAAAAAAAAAAAAGTCTTTAAGTAAACTCCATGCCACACGTGGGGCTCTACGTCAGAGCCCTAAGCTCAGAAGTCTCATGCTGTACCAACTGAGACAACCACATAAGGTTCTAGGCTTTTATTTCTAACGGCCCCTATTTCAATACCCAAAGAATGAACAAGCAGAGTAGTCTCTTAACTTTCACAGAACTGTAGCTATAACTTTGTAGTGACCCCTTTACCAGTTTTGTTAGCATGAATTGTTTGCATAAGTGTTTCATATATCTAATAAGGCAGAGAGTACCTTGAGAGATGGCATTAGTTTATAGCTTGCCCACAGTCCTCTGCACATGAAAATTATTAAATGATACCTTTCTGATCAAATGAATAAAGAATGGGATAGCACATCAACAAACTAAGAGGAGATGAGCTACATTAGTAAGAGTCATTAAGCTGGTGTAAAAGGACCTGGTGTAGGCAAGATAAAATAGATTTATTGTAGTGGAGAGGTTTCGCAAGTGGCTGGTGGGGACATTTCAGCTGTAGGGGTTTGAGCTGGTGAAAGGTGAAGTAAGGGCTTTCATGGGCTAGGGAGGCTACTGAGGAAGAGATCCTTGGCAAGAATAAGGGGAAGAGAAAGTACTTCACCCTACTTTATAGCTTTTCTTGGAGTTGGCTCTCCAAATGGATTTCAAAATGCTAAATCTCTCTGATAGTTATGTTTATAATTATAATAAGATACTAAGTGATACTTATTGTCAGATAAATTGCACAGAGCATGATTACCTAAGAACATACACTTGAAACAGTTTTCTTCTCACATATGTTAGAACAAATAGAGATATATGATTTTTCCATTATGAGTTTCTCCGAGGATATGGTATATATACAGTCTCATGATAGAGAAGCAATATAACATAGTGATAAGAATGTGGACCCTAGATTTAGAATGTCTGGGCTTTATCATTATTAGCTGAATGACAGGACAACACATAGCACAGAGCTTTCTGATTGAGGTGATATAAGTAGAAGAATAGGGGTTGGAGTTGGGGTCCGAGAATGGGATCAGCTTCCCCAAAGGCATATCGATGAGTAGAAGGGTGGTTGCTTGTCCAAAATGTTAAGAAAGGTTAAGGAAGAAATGAGTATTGAGTAGGCAATCAAGAGTGTACGATACATTTGCTTCTGACTTTTCAATGGGAATAGGATGCTAATCATAGCAGCAATTGAACACATACTTACCCAGTAGAAATTCCTTACCTCTTACCATAAGATAAAGCAGAAAGTTACAAGTGGGAGAAGCTCAGTTATAGACTGAGTGGTAGAATATTGGGTGAAAGAAAAACCATGTTGCATGGAATGACCAGCAGGTATTAAAGTTAGCATTTAAATGCAGTTATTACAGCATTTATTAACCAATGAACATAGATATAAAATTGTGACAAATCAGAAGAAAGTTAATGAGTTAATACCCAAGTTCAGATTAAAACTTCAGAAAATGAGGACACATTTGCAAAACAGCAAGACACACAAGTTGAAAGCTCAGACTTAAGACTGTCTGTTATTCAGATACTACTTCTTCCTTTGATTAATTATATCACTTCCCTGCACCTTCATTTTTTTCCTCTGTAAAACAAGGGTAATATTAAATGCATGTGGTGGTTATGAAGATTAATTGGAATAATTCAGGTGAAGTGCCTGGTCTAAAATAAATGAGCAATTAAATTATTTTTTGTAATTTCATATAAAATTATTTCCTCTTGATCTGGCCTAGGAAATGCTTCTATTTAAAAATGTATATTTGTGCCTATTTCTCCTTAATATCAGAAGTATAAAATGATAGCTGCAGTGATAACAACTAATGAACTTACGTTGTAATGAACAAGGTGCCACTTATATTCTAACTGTGAAGCTTCATGAATGCTAATGAAGTCAATGTGACATTATTTGACTGGAACAGATATTTAATTTTGATATAAATCTATGGCTCCTGATAATATTTGGGTATTAAAATAGATACATAAAATCATGTTCTACCACATTACAGCTTTAAGCAAACCCTGTTGTACTTGTTAATTAAAGCCTTGAAAATGTTAACACCAGACAGTTTAAGTGTCAGCAAACTATGAACATGGCTAATTAAATTTTAAGAGGAATATTTGCATGATGGTTTTCATAGGAAATATGTTTATATCTCACTCAGGCAGAGGACCAATCACTCAAGTAGAATGACCCAGTGTGGCCTTAACAATTGCACACAGTTAACTTCTATTCTGAATGGTTATTTTCCTTATCCACTCTGTTTATGAGGATGTGTTCTGGATTCAAACAGGATGTCTAAATTCCTGATTAATTTTATAACAAAATATCAATCATCTATTACATGCATTTAGGCTACTTCTGTAATTTGGCTATTGCAATTAATGCTGTTATACACATAAGGGCGCATGTATCCCTTTGAATTAGTTTTTTTTGGGGGGGGGCGGGGAGGTAAATACCTAATAGTGCAATTAACAGATCATAGGGTAGTTCTATTCTTAACTTTCTGAGGAAACTCAGTACTGTTTTCCAGAGTGGCTGCACGAATTTACATTCCCACTGACAGTGCAAGAGGGTTCCTTTATCTCCACATCCTAGTCAACACTTGTTTCTTGTGGTGTTTTGATTTGGGCCATTCTGACGGGTGTGAGGTCATATCTCATTGTAGTTTTGATTTGCAATTTTCCTGATGATGAATGGCGCTAAACATCGTTTCATACATCTGTTGGCCATCTGGAGGTTGTCTTTGAAGAAATGTCTGTTAATGTCTTCTGTCCACTTTTTAACTGGATTTTTTTGCTTTTTGGGTGTCGAATTATATCAGTTCATTATATATTTTGGAAACTAACCCTTTGTCAGGTATGTAATTTGCAAATGTTCTCCCATTCTACAAGTTGCCTTTTAGTTTTGCTAATTGTTTCCTTCACTGTGCAGAAACTTATGTAGTTTATGTTTGCTTTTATTTTCCATGCCTCAGGAGATCTACTTTTCTCATATATTTTTATTTTTATTTTGTATTTTTTTCTAATATTTTATTTTATTTTATTTTTAAAATATTTATTTATTTGACAGACAGAGATCACAAGTAGGCAGAGAGGCAGGCAGGGAGAGAGAGGAGGAAACAGGCTCTTTGCAGAGAGCCTGATGTGGGACTTGATCCCAGGACCCGGGGATCATGACCTGAGCCAAAGGCAGAGGTTTTAACCCACTGAGTCACCCAGGTACCCCCTAATACATTTTAAATAGAATTCATTGTCAGATTTCTTCTTTTGCACATACTTTGTGAAAAATATTTTTAAATATGTGAAAGTGTCTTAAAATATGCAGTAAGTAATAAAATAATAAGATATTATCTTGAGTCAACAATAATACAAGTAGAATTCTAATGATATAAACAAAATTAATAACAGCTTTGGGCACTTAATGTGATTAAAAATGATAATTTATAATAATAATAAAATTGCTAATAATTTTAAAAAAGTGTGTGCCAGCCTTCATCCTAAGCATGTCACATCTTCAGTTCACACATAGCCTTACGATACATATAACCTATCTGCTTCCCATCTGTAGTGGAGGACACTAGTGCTCAGAAAGTATACATTGCTGGGATCACCCAATTAATCACATAATCCAGCAGGTGGACACTCATTTGATATTAAATTGAGTATGTCATTCCTGTCTTGGAGTTGTGAACTTATCTAATTTAAAATAAATATATGACACCTTTTGTTAAATTTGGTGAAGAAGTATGCCATTTCTAATTTATAGTATACCTATAACATGTACAAATATATTTAGAGAGATGGTGAAGTTAGTTTTAACCTGAGGTATTTAAGTTGAAATTGCCAAGAAGAGCAAGTTGAAATAATCCATTTCCAGAATTTCATATTAGCATGTTGAATTTAATTTCTAAATGAATTTCTATTACAGATCTTTTCAAATGGCAAAAGAGATTTAAGAAACCAAATTTAGGGATGCCTGGGTGGCTCAGTTGGTTAAGCAGCTGCCTTCGGCTCAGGTCATGATCCCAGCGTCCTGGGATTGAGTCCCACATCGGGCTACTTGCTCTGCAGGGAGCCTGCTTCTCCCTCTGACTCTGCCTTCCACTCTGTCTGCCTGTGCTCACTCTCTCTCTCTTACAAATAAATAAATAAAATCTTTAAAAAAAAAAAAAAGAAACCAAATTTAATCTCATAAAACAAGTACACAGAAGTGGAATTCCACTGAACTCCTTTAGACAACCATGGCTTACATGATTTAAGCTAGAGAAGGTATTTTATTGTGACACCAATATCACTTTCTGTTTCGAGATCAACTTTTTCATAATGTATGGCAAAATAAAATATTTTTGCAAAAAAGGCAAATAGGCTCAACTTATGTCCACTTAGCTTTATATTACCAATGGTTTGTTGATATCCTATGCTTTTGCTTCTGTGTTTTTTGTTTGTTTGTTTTGGTCAGAGAGAGGAAGCACAGGCAGAGTGGCAGCAGAGGCAGAGGGAGAAGCAGGCTCCCTGCTGAGCAAGGAGCCCAGTGTGGGACTTGATCCCAGGACGCTGGGATCATGACCTGAGCCTTAGGCAGCCGCTTAACCAACTGAGCCACCCAGGCATCCCCCTATGCTTCTGTTTTGAAGGAATAATAGATTTATCCATATTGCTACTGATAGTTTTTCATTGGAAAGAAAAAAAAAAGAATTGAGGGACACCTGAATGGTTTAGTTGGTTAAAGCATCTGACCCTTGGTTTCAGCTCTGATCATGATCTCAAAGTCGTGGAATTGAGGCCCGCATCAGGTTCCCTACTCAGTGCTCTGCTTGTCCCCCTCCCTCTCCTCTTCCCCCTGTTCACTCTTTCCTATCTCTTTCTCAAATAAATAAATAAATTTTAAAAAATAAAAAAAAATGAATCAGAAATATTTTAAAATCATCTTGCTGACTAAGTTACCTGCTATTCTGAGAATAGCTGGGTCAGGAGACAAATGAAGGTCTTTTAATACTATGAGATATCATTTTACTACAGGGAAAATATAGAAGGTAGACATATATTTTTTAACTTGGAGCTACAATTAAGATAAAATACCTACATTTGAGGAAAACTGAACTTTATCAATCATTAATGTACTTCTCCAGGAAACTGACATATTTTTGTTGTTGTTGTTGTTGTTATTGTTATCCATGCTGGTGATCTGACATTTTTTTTTTACAGTTATCCATGTTAGGTGATCATGTTGCTTACACAGTCTTAAATCAAGTCCAAATCTCTGTTCAAGGGTATAGAGCTCTTAGACCTTCTCTGAATCTTCTCCTAGTTCTACAACTTGTAGTCAGTACACTCTAGCATTTTGCTTCCTATACTCTATCACAGTGGCCTGTGTGATCATATTGTAACACAGAGGGCCTTCACAATTCATTCAAAGAGAAATGGGGACTGTTGTCAATATTCCTTCCCATGGAGAACTTGTTGGTAGGGAAGGAATCTCTTCATAGAAATGTTTGCATTCAGTTCTTATCTATTAAAGGACCATATTAATGCTCATAAATGATCATCTAAAAACACCTAGAATTTCTCTTATCTGAAGTAACTCCCCTTATCAAAATATTTTTAAAAGAAAAAATATCCCCAAAGCTATTATAAATTTATTGTGATTTTTATTACCTGAAAGTTTTCCATCAACCTTCAAGATAAATGAAGATGTAACACCTTCAGAAAGTGTTATGCTTTTTAAAATTGTGTATCATAGATTTAATTGTTTATGGAAACCACGCATGGAAAACAGTAAATGATGAATGACCATCTTGGCAGGCAATGTCAGAAATGCAGGTCAACCTGCCTTAAGACAAAAATAGAAAACTATAGGAAAGGTGGCTTCAGAACAAAAGTAGAAGTAGTGTTTAAATATCTTAATAATATGTTCCCTTGCAGCCTTTTCTACCCAATTGGAAATAAGGCCACTTATCATTACTAGGAATACATTTGCTATCAGAGTAGTATTTTATGAATCCTAGTGAAGGATGCCAACTGGCCTAGTGTGGATTGGAAGCCCATTCTTGAATTAATCAATGATATAGCTATTTAATGGGATAGGATATGTATTTAACTCATCTTCAGCAGATCTCAGCTGAATTACTGAATCCAGAGAGCCTGAGTATGGAAAAAGATGGTAAATTCTGTTATAACACAGTGGCAGATGAGAGCTAGATACATTTTAGAGAGGAAACAATGCCAGTGAGGAGAAACAGCCTTCACCACCTAACACTGAAACTAGGTATTTATGAGTAATATATTTTCCATTAGACTGCAAAACCAGGTTTATGGCTTAATATTGATGCCTTGAAACATCAACATCTACTAGAGGAACTGGTACACTTGTGCTTAGTAAAATAACTGTATTTAGTAGAGCATTAAGCTTATAAGCTATGTGTAGTGATGGCTTAAATTCTATTTGATGTTGGGCATGATAGTTATACTATGCTCTTTATGTCTTAGTTCTGGATAATGCAGATTGTTTGATTTATGTTACATTTCAGCATTTTCTTTGTTATCAATCACCCCAATGAAACTTGGCCTTTGGGTGCCTGGGTGGCTCAGTGGGTTAAGCCTCTGCCTTCGGCTCAGGTCATGATCTCAGGATCCTGGGATCGAGTCCTACATCAGGCTCTCTGCTCAGAGGGGAGCCTGCTTCCTTTTCTCTCTCTCTGCCTGCCTCTCTGCCTACTTGTGATCGCTCTCTCTGTCAAATAAATAAATTTAAAAATTAAAAAAAAAAAGGGAAGAAAGAAATTTGGCCTTCTTTATTTTTCAGGATATGAATCAGTGATAAATTTACATTTCAGTTTAATTCAGTGAAAGTCTAATGTTTTATTGGTCTCTAAGATTTTTTGTTTTAATACTATTAAAATAACAGGTCATTTTTTATACAAAGTTTTTTCTCAGCAGACTTGGTAAACAGTAATGCCTTCCAAGAGGGATTTTTGTCTCCAAAATATTTTCAGGCACGTTAAAAATGATGATTCTTAGCAGTGGGGAAATATCACCAACATATATGTGTTGTTTACACTTATAATTTTTAAATGTTCACTAGCACAGGCTATATCATGAAGTGATTAACAACTTTCACCAAGGAGTTAGATTTTTGTCTTATTAGTTTCTTATTCTTAATCCTTGAAGCAAGGATTAGCATTATGTCTCCAAATAGCTTTGTAATTGGAGCATTCTTTTCTAAGGCTTGAATAGCTTTAAAAGTTATAGATGTTATTTTGTTTCTGTATTCTTTTCATGTTGTTGCTTTATCCAGTGATACATAAAACAAGTCATATGTTTTGAAGAGCTTTGGTGTTTGCTCTTTGCCCTTGTCTTTATTTTTTATCATTGACTTTTCAGATATAATTCATTACTAAAATTATTTTTTTAAGAAATGCTATCAGGTGGTTTCATTAGATAATATGTTAGGCTGTAGATATTTATTATTCCCCTCCTTACTTTATAGATGTGGAAACAAAAGGATCCAAGGTATGAATTCTGTCACCCACAATTGCTCAATGAGTACACCAAAGCCGTCACTAACTGGAACATGATACAAAGCTATCCTAATTATTATGACCCATTTTATACAATATCCTGCTCTGGGTACTAAAGACACAGAGATGAGTATTATCTAAGGCATATAGGTCTATTTGCCTGGGGGGGAAAAAAAAACACACAGATCAAATTCAGGCTATGCAAACATCACTAGAAGGTCCTTTACACATCTGGAATTTTCAGTGTAAACCCATGACTGTCCTGTCACTATATAAACTTTTTTTGTTAAACATTAAAAAAAATGTTTGTTTGTTTTTTTTTTCCAATAGGATGATTTATATAAATTTTAAGGAATTACAGTTTGGAATATTTAAGTCTTTTCATTGTCTTAACTTTGAAAATTTAAATGAAGTGTACTAGGTCAGGTCATTTTAACTTTTACCTGACTTTGAGTCCATTTGTTTATTTTAATGTAATTTTGCCCCACAGGCAAATAATGAGAGGAGAGCCTATAATTAGAAACCACAATGGAAATCATTCACATCTTTATCCATCTTTTAATTTATTTATTCATTTATTTTGGAAAATACTTCTTGAAAGCAAGCTGACCAAAAAAAAAAAAAAAAAAAAAAGAAGAACAAAAGAAAGAAAGAAAGAAAGAAAGAAAGAAAGAAAGAAAGAAAAAGAAAGAAAAAAAGAAAGAAAAAGAAAGGAAAACCAGACATTTTTATTTGAGACTGAGATTTTTGGTGGCAGTGCTGGTCTAGACATAGTTTGTAAAGCATAATTTCTGGACAAGACTAGCCTTCTGCATATTATTATAGAGAGCAAAATTATCCTTCCCCTGGCACATTTGCAAAAGGGAGCTCTTAGAAAGTAAACTGTCTCTGTAGGCTATTGAAATGAAGCACACTGATCTCATGCAGCTGGTACCATGGGAGGAAGACAGTCAGATCCTTTCTAATGGTAAAATGAAGTCAGACCAAGCTTGCCTCCTTTCTTTTACAAAATGTAATTATGTAAACTACAAAGCTCCATTATAGACAATGTTTATAATTAGTACTATTTTCCCCTTAATTTTAAATAAAGCATGTTAGTTGTGAATGTCATGCCAACATATTTTCTACAGATGCTATAAACAATGAACAATCAGAAATCCATTCGGGTTGTTTTTGTAGTTATTATTTCAAATTGTGAAAACTCATAATAAAAATCAATGTAATGAACAAACACCATTATATGTTGATAAACATCATACTCTTTCAATTTCCAACAAAGCCAATGAATATTAATCAGCTCTTGGGCTCTAAAATGATGACATCAAATGGGATTTCCAATACCTTTTAGGTTTCCTTCATAGTTCAGTTCTAAAAAGACCACTGAAATTATTTATTGTATTCGTATCTCAAAAGTTTTTATGATAACAGTAGTATATTTATAAAATTCAAAGGGAAATAAAATATTAACTTGTAGTGATGTGGCTTGATTTTAAGACCTGGAGTGCCCTCAAGCAAACAATTTAATCTTGGAGGTCTCATTTTATATGAGGTTCTAAGTTTCTTTCTCCTTTTGAATTTACAAACAACTATGAGTTATGAACTGTTGTGATACAGTTTGTTAAGAAAGATATAAAAGATAGATATGTAAGTGTAGATTTACTTTTCAGATTCTAAATAATAGCAAATCGCAGTTTGATTTTAGAAGCAACGGGTGATTTTAGATAGCAATGTATTACCTAGAGATGGCTCTATTATTTATTATAGAATCATGAGCAACTAGCAATTCACTAGCTTTGCTCCTTGTTTTTTTCATCGATGGAATGTATAATAGGTACTCAGTAGTCTCAACAATAGCTTCCTGCTGTACCATTCCATCATGTATGTGGTAATGTAGATGCAAGTAACTACAAAGTTTGAGCATGAGTGTATCTAGATTAGAATTTTTCAACTCCTTAACTCCAAACTTACTGAATTAATGTTTTTTGCTGTGCCATTAATAACAAGGTTTACATACAGCATTATGAGACATAACCATATAATTATGAGATGTGGGTTCAGTATTAGACAAATTTGAAATATTTTAAAGAAATGATTAATAAACTCTTTAACTCACATCTAAATCCTCCTCCATATAGACAACAGAAATTATTCAAACATTGGTTTGTCTATTTGTATTTAACCAATTGAGCATTACCAAGTCAAAAGACTCTGATTTAAAATTTGACAAGAATTTGACACATACTCAACATTTAAGAATGTATCTCTGTGATTAGCCATAGCCAATTTTATATAATTCTTTGGTCCCCAGTCTATAAGAAGTCAATCCCTTAATTCTGTTTCTTTCAGTTTCTGTCTAATGCTTTTGGCTTTTACATTACTTATTAGCACCTTTACTAGCAAGTGAGCAGGGACAGGTAGAAGAGGTGAAAATTAAATCAATCAATGTCACTCCTTGTATTAGCAAAACTGATAAAAAAGGACTTGAAACTATTTTTTAAAATGAAGTCTTTAAACATCTATGATTTGCAACTCTATCAAATTACCCATGTCTCCCTTTACTGTAGAGAATCAAGAGCTAACTAATTTATGATAGGACTTCAATATGTTTACTTGGATGGAAGAAGTATAATAACATACAGTTGTTTTTCAGCTCCCACTTCATCAAAAATTCTGTATAACTCCATATAACAAATACTAACTAGATAGTATAGCTTCCTATGTGCTTTACAGGACACCTTAATTCAACTTAACCCTTCCATAATGTTTCAGTATCCTCTATTTTCTGCAACTCTGCATTGCAGCTCTACATTTTTTCAGTATCCTCTGTATTCTGTAGCTCTACATTGTTTCACAGTCTTTTAATAAAAATGACTATGCACCATAAGGGACTAAATTAAAGGAGGCTGCTGCCTGCTGAACATGACTGTCTACTGTCCTACAAACAAATGGTAGCACACCAGTTAGGAAACTATAGAGGGTGAACCAGAGCAGATATACATTATGCTTTTTTTCTCTTCAATATATCCCTCATTCTGAAGTGGTTTGAAGTGGTGGGGTTCAGAGTCAACTGCCAAAAAAGAATTCTTGAGACATCTTCAGTACAAAAAGATGGTTTTATTAAAGCACCAGGAGAAAATGCGTGGGGAGAAAAAGCTGCACTGGGTCATGAGGAGTGGCCGATTGTATACTTTCAAGCTAGGAGGGGTTTAGGGATAACACAAGTCTCTAAAGAATTTTGGAAAGCAGCTTTCCAGGACCTTGAGAGGGACTAGGGGTTGTTAGGAAAATGTCATTTATTACTGTCTAATAAAACCTTAGACGTGAGACCCTTCAGATGTATATTAATGGATCATATGCTTAGAAGATGATTGTCAACCTGTATCTTGGGGAGCAGAGATAAAGGAAGTTTCCAAAATATTTTTTTTATAAAGTAGACTTACAGGATAAAGTAGACTTACAGGATCCTGGGGGATCAGGATAATGTTAAGTTTTCCTTTTGCCCTTAGCAAAGTATTAATATCGAGGCAGCTGAGTTCCTGGTGGAATGTCACACTGCCTGTTTCAAGGACTTTTGTAAATAGTAAGGACATTTTTTTTTCTTTTGTTTTTGTTTCCCACATCGATTCTACTTACCTTATGACTTTTATTTTCCTTCTACCAAAATACTCACATGGAAATTGATTCTTACAAACCTTACCAATCTCTCCATTAGAAAAGCTAGAAAAGGACAATTTCTCATTTGGAATCAGGGTGAGAATATTTCTTTCACCCAGAACCAGAGCTAATGACATAATTTGCAGGGTCCAGAGTAAAAAAGAAAATGCCAGGAAAGTCAATATTTATTTCTATGCCCACTGTCCCCATGCACTGTGCACAGATGATCCTCAAGGATCCTAATCCTCATACCAAGACACATTCAGTACCTGGCTCAGTAATGGGAGAGAAGCTCCCACAGAGTCATTTGCCAAATATATTGTTCTGTGGTGCTATCCTCCCAAGGTAGTGGCGGCTGCCTTGCCCAGCCCTGTGAGCCCTTGAGACATGCATCTGACATGCTGCCCTGCTCCTAGGCAGAGAGTGCTGGTGCAATGTGGCAGAATGGTGGAGTACAGGATTCCCATGCCTCACTGAGGCAGCCCAGTTGCACACCTGCGAAGAGGGCAGCAACAGTAGCAAAGCAGCTGTGGAGAGAGGGATTCTGAATGAGGTCCAGCATGCAGACGTTTGGAAATACAGTCAAGAACTCACCTTGGGAAGGTTAGAGACAGTAGGAAGCAAGGTCACTGTGCTTTTAGTGCAAGTTTTTGCAAGTCACCAAGCTTTTAGTACAAGTTCCACTGTCCTATCGAACTTCACTTACAAATAAAGTCAGAAGAAGAAATTATTAAGACTTTCAACAAGATGAAAGCAGAACATCAAACCCCAAAGTGCTTCTGCACGTGAGGACCAGCATGACTACACATACCATAAATCTGGCCTGTGAGAACACCAAAATAAAGATAATCCAAATAATTAACCTAGGACCAACTATCTGATAAGAGTCAGAGTCTATGTTTTTGGCTTTCAAACCCGTATCTTTCAACTCTGCTACCCTGGTTATCTGACATAAAACTTAATATGCTGCTTATTCCATCGGTATTCTCCATTATCATATGCTATCTGTTTAATGTATGCTTTCTGCCAGAAGGAGCATGACTAGAAACACTTTATTCCCATTAGGAGAGGATATTAGTGAGAACTCTTTTGATTCTATCAACACCTTGCATTAGCTCAGGAATAGCAGGAGAAACTGTTGCAGGGGCAAAGGAGGCATGTTTCAGAAAACACATGGATCTCAAAAACAGATTGAAGCTGGGCATAAGGAGCCAATGAAATTTCTCTGTCTCTCTGTTCCTTTCTGCATGCTTGCTTTATCTTTTGCTCTTCCTGTGAGATTATTTCTACTGCTTCCTTTCTCAAATTACAGATGATGTTTGTTCAATACATACTTCCTGAGTTTTAATATGATTGGTCCGATCACCCAGGAGAAAACGATCTACTATTTTTTCCCTCAATTTTAAATCTCCAGAAAGGGACTGGATTAGCATTTCTTAGGTCAAAATTGCCCCACAAACACCTAAAAGTGAATATTAGTAATTCAAGGAAATGACTTCTCAGAGCTGCCCAATAACATAGGAGGGAAGAAATGATAGACTGACAGGCAACTTGTTGGTTCCTCTATGGAGGGCATAAGATCTTAGGAGATTTATAGGAAATTTCATGGTGGTATCACTCATTTCTCAAATATAACTGGATGGCAAATAGGTTTTCGAAACATCGCAAGAAATCTGCCATATTTCTCAACTTTATACAAGAGTCAGAATGACTTTAACTAAGTTTCACATTAGACCCTATTCATACAAAGAGCAAAACTTCTGTCATTTCTCCTTTACAGTGTATTTGTGACCTGACAAGCCTCCCATCCCTCTCGATGATAGATTTTATTGAAAGAGTAAAAATGCTAAAAGGTGAAATATAATGCAGACCATCCCATAGCTGTCAGTGTCATTTTAGTTCCTGCTGGGGTTTCTAGTTTGTGAGAAATTGCCAGAAGTCAAGAAAATTGTTTAAACTGTGTATATATCCTACACATCAACCGGGGCCATTGGGTACTCAAGAAACCTCTAAGAGCAGTGTCAAATGTTTCATGCTAAACAATGTCTGCTGCCAAAATGTTAGCAGTGGCCAACAGGAGCTACATAAGAGGAATTGTGCTCCTGGGATCTATCTCTATGAAAAGCACAGCTTCTCTGAACCTGAATTTCATTTGATTACATAGAGTTTCAAATTGCACACACTTCTCTAGTATATGTTCTTAGGCTTTGTAATAAAAGCTAGGTGCTTTGTGATGGAATTCTGGAGCATAGTAGTGATGTTTTTGATGAAAATGATGTGTCTTCAAAGTTTTGTACCATGCATTTATATTTTACAGCCTTAAGTAAGCTTAAGTCACTTACTCCATTTATAAATGTTCCTGAAAGCCAAAGCCTTCATTACTTTTGAGTAATATTTGCATTTATGGTCCTGATTTGGGGATACTTTGCTTTTTTATAGAATTATTTATAGCATCATAAGTCCTTATTGGTTTATTCATAATTTCTGATTAACTAAGTTACGACATACCTTTGAAAATGAGACAAAGACTGTCAGGCAAATAGAATGCACTGAAGCTTAATAAAATTTATCAGCTTATGAAAAACCCAGAATCTCAGATCCAATAATGGAACTTCCATACATACTACAATTCTCTTTCCACTTTACAAGAGCTAAGCAGTATTTTTTTTAATTTAAGCATTCTGAAAGTCTTCATTAAATAAATGAATTTTAGTAAATTTTGAAGACAATCCATTTACAAAGATATAGTGATGAAATGACCCAAAATTAAACAATCTAAGATTAATTGTTGGATAGACTTAAGTTCAAATTTCAGTTCTTATACTTCCTAATTCTCTGCTGTTTGAATAAGTAACTTGCTTTCCATCTTTTCCATAATGGGGAAAGGCTGATTATATCCACCTTATATGATAATCAAATGTGAGTTCATGTGAGTGCTGCTATTCAGTCTATCTGTACTTCTAAACACACAGGTTGTATACAGACACCCTCTTTTCTCATTCGTTCAGGTCCATACTGAACCAGTTGTGAAATGCTTTGAATATGTGTAAGTGCTCTAGCTACAACCTGGAACACACCAAATATTTCAACACTGTCTAAACACAGTAGCTTAAACATAGCAGTGATTATGCTACTCTAAATATGGTAGAGAGAATCTTAGAAGAATCTTTGAGGTAAACTTTTAATTAGGAGAGAGATACATGCATCAAGACACAGGGTTTTAACAAGTAATTCCTAGATTAATTTGTATATCACCAGGAAGTTGTCACAGAGTGATGCTTACTGAATATTTTTACTCTTTTGGGGACCATTTCAGATATCATTCAAATAACGCACCAGACAACACTGTCTGGTGAAACACTCACAAAAGTCTGAAAGTTGCAGTCAGTGTGAGATGGATACTCTCATCACCTTACTAACTACTAAACTACTAATTCCTGTTTTAGTCTGGGTCCCATTACATATTAAGTTAAAACAAAATGAAGGAAAATTATAAGTGATTTGCCTCTCATTAGTTGGAAGAATGATAGAGAAGAATAGTATTTATTTATTTAAGGGATAGAGCATGTGTACTTGTGTGTGAGGGCAGGGGAAGGACAGAAGGGAGAGGGAGAGAAAGAATCTTAAACAGTCTCAATGTCCAGAGCAAAGCCCAATACCGGCTTGATCTCACCACCCTGAGATCATAAATTACACCAAAAGCAAGAGTCAGAGGCTTAACTAACTGAGCCACACAAGTGTTTTAATTTAGAATAGCCAATACTGACATTCAGGAGTTTTGATTCAGGGTTAAATAGCAGCATTAGTTCAAAATTGTTAGGAACCCTTCTATGTCAAACCCTGTCAAGTTTTATATTATATACTATGCTTGCAATTTTTTATTTATTTTTAAGATATCTAAGACATAGATAAAGTTAACTTTCCCACTATATATACACGTATATGTATGTGTGTGTGCATATAGACATATATTTGTGTGTGTGTGTGTGTGTTTTAAAAATATACCATACTTGCCCAAGGTCCTATAGTTATTTCAGAAGAAATGAGATTTGAATTCAGATGCCAAACATGAATAATGCACTATTTTTCTGCTATGTGTTCCTATCTCTTAGTCTAATACATATGGTATTGCTTTTAATACTAAACTTACTTTTAATAATGCTAAAATTTATATGGAACCAGAAAAGACCTCGAATAGCCAAAGGGATATTGAAAAAGAAAGCCAACGTTGGTGGCATCACAATTCCGGATTTCAAGCTCTATTATAAAGCTGTCATCATCAAGACAGCATGGTACTGGCACAAAAACAGACACATAGATCAATGGAACAGAATAGAGAGCCCAGAAATAGACCCTCAAATCTATGGTCAACTAATCTTCGACAAAGCAGGAAAGAATGTCCAATGGAAAAAAGACAGCCTCTTCAATAAATGGTGTTGGGAAAATTGGACAGCCACATGCAGAAAAATGAAATTGGACCATTTCCTTACACCACACACAAAAATAGACTCAAAATGGATGAAGGACCTCAATGTGCGAAAGGAATCCATCAAAATCCTTGAGGAGAACACGGGCAGCAACCTCTTCGACCTCTGCCGCCAGCAACATCTTCCTAGGAACAACGCAAAAGGCAAGGGAAGCAAGGGAAAAAATAAACTATTGGTATTTCATCAAGTTTAAAAATAGTAAATAAATTGATGGTATCTTTTATTTTCATAAAAAGGCAGATTATTACTTTGTATAAATTTCTCAATTTTGAAAAACAGTTTTTGGACCTTCCGGTAAAAATGTAAACTGAGTGCATGTTCTTATTCCTCTCTCTCTCTGAGACTATGATAAAATGAATGTGAAATATATAGGCTCAAATAATAATTGAGGACAGAGACCATTAGAAGGCAAGATATATTAACACATTTCTTTTAATAGGATAGTAAATGTTAAATATTTAGTTATGGAACTTAGGAAATTTCACCTGTATTAAAAGCAGCTCTATCTGCCTTTCGAGTGGTGAGACCAAAAATCTCTATCTTTGATTATCCTCTTTATTTGACACCAGTCAAATCTAAGTATCTCCAATTTTAAACATATCCCAAATTCCACCTTTTCTTCTCACTTTTCTTACGACTGCCACTATCCAAGTCACTATCTTCTCTGGCTTAGGAGATTGTAGTCTTCTCTAACTGATCTGCTAGGCTCCACCACCCTAGCTCCTTCCTCAAGTCAATTTATTCACATCATAGCAATCTGAATAACCCCTTTCAATATTGACCATATCCTGTCATTTCTCAGAGCCTTCCTCTGATTTCTCATTTTTCTTAAAGTAAAAAGCAATATATTCTTCATGTGGCCTGCAAAGCCCTTCAAAACATAGTCTCTGACTGTCTCTGAAACAGAATATTTTATAGTGGAACTCCCAGCATTGTTTCAGTTGTCAACCACAAAGTCCTGTCTGTTGGTTTTCAAACACAGTAAAATGCTCCTGACACAGAATGTTTCACTTACTTGTCTCCCTGAGCAAACATTTCTCTCTCCCTCACTGCTATTATCAGTTTCTTAGTGAGTTCTTCATGGAACAAGTTATCCCATCTTCTTTACTTCACGCTTCCCTTCCTTGATTTTACATTGCCCCATGAAACTTGATGCATTTTAATGTGTTCTATGTCATATTTTTTTTTTGTATTTTCCTGCCTATTCCCATTCCCAGGAGAATGCAAGTTTCATAATAACAATCATTTTGTCAGCTAGATCCAATGCTCTATCCTATCACATTAAACTTGCGTTAATTGTTCAATAACTATTTCTTGATTTAACATACGAATATAATCATGCATGTATGTGAGTCTGTATGCGCATGTCTGTGTATAATGAACTCTGCAGTTGAGAAAGTGTTTGCATGGCTGGCAAAATCTAAAAGACGCCCAGATAATTAAAAAAAGGTCCATCCCAGGGCATACTACAGGTATGAAATTTTCAAATTTCAAGATCAAAGAAAAAATCTGAACACTTCATAGCAATGGAAAACTACTAACAAAGCACAGGTGATTATCAGTTCTCATCAATTTCCTATTAACAACTAATATTGTAACATACGGATGTAACCACTAAAAGATTAAGAAATTTGATATGATTAAAATCACTTGCTGAAAAGGGGAAAAACAAGAAACAAAATGAAAATCTACATTTAAAGAGTACCACTTTGGCTAATAATTTTGTAATTTTTGGCAAAATATCTATATTCTGTAGGTTTTAGTTTCAATATTTCTGGGTTTCAGGAGTTCTTCTCTTTATTCATTGTGTAGGAAATTATTTCTGGTTTGATAATTTTTACATTATCCTTGGAATAAGACATATAATTAAATATAAGATGTAAAATTAAAATATTATTACAGAATTAAAAACCTCAACTTTCCAAAATATTTTACAGAGAAGTTTAGGTAGTGGTTAGTTAGCATGTTATTTCCTAATTTTCTTATTAATTCTGAAATTGCTCTTTTTTTAAAGATCGATTTATTTATTTAAAAGAGAGAACACAAGTGGGGAAGGGAGCAGAGGCAGAGAATCTTCAAGCGGACTCCCCAGTGAGCGCAGAACCTACAAGGGGCTCAGTGTCCATGACCCATGAGATCACAAACTGAGTCAAAACCAAGAGGCAGTTCTCAACCAACTGAGCCACCCATGCTTCCTGACCTTAATGTTTTTCTTGTAATTATAGCCTAATCCTTGGAGAACCAATTCATCTCTTCTTTACACAGACTATAATGCAACTTCTAATAATTCCACATTGCCTTCTTGTCATTTATGATCTAAATATTCCTTTAATGTTTCCTGCCTTAATGTGTTTCAAACTAATCTTATTCATTTCCACCCAAGCTGGGGGCTTCTCCTATGGTTACTCCTTTTGTCAACATCACAGTTTTCTGAATGGTGAACCACAGAAAAGATTCCAAACCTCTATGTTTCATTTTTGACTTTTTGTTGTTCTTTCCTAACAGAGTTATTTTTTATGGGTACTTATTTACTATCTACTATGGCCTAAAGATATAGAAGTTAAAGGCAGAATTTGTACACTAGAAATTGTCAACTTATTCTGGACACTGGTATGCAAACAATGGCAATACAAAAAACTGAGTATTGAATGAATATCAAATCAGTTTGTAATAAAGCAGTATATGAATGCTCTGTCCCTATGAGAATATCACATATATTATCCTATTTAATTCCCAAGGTTACCATCTGAGTACTTTTAGCAGTATTATTCTGGGCTTGTTTGTTTTTTGAGGGAGAGAAAAAGAGAGACAGCGTGAGGGAGGGACACAGGGAGAGAGAGAGAGAGAGAATTGTAAGCAGTCTTCACACCTAGTGTAGTGCCTGATGTGGAGCTCAGTCCCACAATACCAAGGTCATGATCTGAGCTGAAAACATATCCATATATTTTCAACATAGTCCGTAGCATATCCAACCGACTACCCAGTCATCCCTACAATATTGTTTTTAGATCAACTATTTCTGCCATTAAAAGTTTAGAGATTTCACTTTGTCAAGAGAGTCAAATAAAATTACATACTAGATATTTAAGACACCTAAGGCCTGCCTCTAACTTTTTCCCCAAATCTGTCCCATTATATCCCCGTAAAAAACTACACATGAGATTTATTGAACTATTTGCTTCTTTCTAGTCCTCATGCTTTTTTTTGTTTTTTTTAGGCATGCCTTTGCTCATTCTATTTTATTAACTCTGAGTAGTTTTGTCTTTCAATAAGCTACTCAATCAACCAACTTCTGACATCTTCCCTGCTTTTAGCAATAAGTAATCATCTGTTTTTTTTTTTCTCTTAACTTTCACAGTGGTTTATATGCATCATTACTAAGTGCTTCACACATTTTTTGACATATTTGATTACATACCTTTTTTGCTCTACAAAATATTATGCCTGCTAAGAATAGGTATTATTTCCCCTCTCCTAGAACATACATTTTTATTTAGAGACACTTGTTCAAGATCTTCTTTATAAGCCTAATCTCAGTTAATACTAATCGTGATTTCATTATCCTTCCTCATATTATTCTTAAAAAGTATAAATAGCAAATTGTGATTATAAACTATTGTTCTCAATCAAATAAAACCACATGAAACCTTTCAAAAAAAGATACATTTCACATTACTGCAACAACAAAAATATGTAATGCTTATAAAGGGAAATCTTCTTACAAGTAGTTTATCCCTTTGCTCTTTTTGTTGAAAAGAGAGAAACCTGTTCATTGCACCTGTTTTACTCCATTGAGGCAACGGAATTGAAATTGAGTCTCACTATGGCAAGTCATTTCTGCCATGACAAGTGGGAAATACATTTTCCCCCTATATCAGTGTCCAATTAATATAAAAGACTTTAGTTCCATTCCTGACTAAATAGAGAATCCCAGATAGCTCTCATATAAAAATAACTAAATATGTCTCCAAGGGAAGGTTGAAGCCACATAAGTAAAAAGTAAACTTGAATGTAATTTAAATATTATTTCAAGTAGATTAAAGGGTACAGTAGAATAGTACCTTGATATTACTAATTGTATTGTCATTTTCCCCTCATTTAATACAATCAAAATTAAGCCTATCTCAGTGGCAGAACTCACACCTGTTTGTTTGTTTGTTTGTTTGTTTTCAATTAACTAACCCAAGCCCGAGCCTTGCAATACACATATCAAGGGACACACAGTAACTGCTGACTGATGGCAATTAATTTGATAATTAAAGAAAATTTTTAAAAAATTTGGTTTTGCGTGTATGTATACACATACACACACACACTCATATATATATATATATATATATATATATATATATATATCTTCTCTTTATCTTCTCTTTATCATATTTGGACTGATAAAATACTATTCCTTTTATGCAAGAAACCATCCTGATTTCATTCTCATTTTTCTTTCATTCATTCTGTTTGCTTAAATCAAGATAAGTATAATATTTTAGTGACAGAATCTAATAAAAAAATATGGGACATGTACACACAGAAGTTAAGAGCTCTTTAGAAAGAGAGAACAAATCATAGATTGATTCTGTTGCTTTGTCTGCACATGCCCAAAGTCTAACAGAGTATATGACCCTGACTCTCTCCCTCTGTCCTTCAGCCTCTCATAAATATGTTTGTGTGTCTGTGTGTGCATGCATTAAACAGAAACACACAGAGAAAAAGCAAGAAGGAAAGACACAGGAGAGACCCAGAA